>NW_027281173.1:0-94100 GCF_046629955.1 Centroberyx affinis | reverse complement strand
CAGACAAAATCACATTCAGCCTCTCAAGGCTTAGTTTGCAAGGAGAACTCAACAGATAGCAGAGAGACAGAACTATAGCAGCTAAAAAAGCTTTCTAACTGCGGCACAGCCACACTGATTTTTTACCAATCCAGTGGTTTCACATACACTGCAAGGGGGATGCAGGGTATGATGTAATGTGTGTGTATTTGTGCGTATGTGTACATGTGAGTGTATGTGTGTCTTTGTGTACGTGGGTGTGTAAATAATGGTATGCCTGTGAATGTGCTATTGATGATGTAACAGCCTAACTAGACCAGAGAACAAGACCAGTCTCATCATCAGAGAAGTTGGAGGGATGAGAGAAAAGAAAGCAAGGTTCCCTGCTTGCTCCTTTATGTATGTTTATGTATGTATGTTTATGTATGTTCACACACATTCCTTTATTATGCATTATGTGTCCTTCAGGCTGTCAGTGTTTAGACTTCACACATAAACAAAGCAGCATATGAATCCATGCACCACACATAAATGTACGTGCATGTTCTCAAGTTGTGCAACAGACATGCATACTGACCCATTCTTTTATTCAGCTTCCTGGTTTCAACACAGTATATAGATAAAATGGCGTTAAGAATCTCTCCTCCACACAAATGAATGTTTGCGCATGGTGTTATATTGCGCAATGTACACACACATGCGCACACTCACTAGCTTGGCCAGCACATAGACGGGTCAATGAATTATTAACTTAGCCTGAGAGCCTGTGAGAGATGGTGATCTACTTCAGAGTGTCTGTGTATGAGTTTCTATGTGTATGTTTGATTGACCTTTCCCCCCCCCCTCTATTTTACTGTGTTTATTTTCTGCTGTATAATCCCCTCTATGTATACATGTTCCAGTGTGTGGATGAGATGCTAGACTGGAGCAAAAAACAAAAAAAACACATAAAAATCAGTAGCCTACTACTAGCTGAGGCAGTACACTCTTTGTCCACAGTACTGGCCCTTTGCCTCACTTTTCTCTCTCTCTCTCTCTCCTCTCTCTCTCTCTCTCTCTCTCTCTCTCTCTCTCTCACACACACACACACACAAACACACACACAGACACAGACACACACACACACACACACACACACAAACACACAAAATAAGAAGTAAAGCACACCTACCCAGAAGAAAAAGTTGAAGATAAACATGAGATACTTCACACACTTGATTCCCCCAGCCAATGCCATATTGACTCAGTTCACAATGCACCGCTATGAGCGTTCAGTAACAAACTCCTCTCCAGGAAATGAAAGCAAAATGGTGTCAGTGAAAAAAAAGACTTCAGACGCAGAGTGGTAGAAAGAGAAAGCTGTTGCAACGCCACACCTTTATACAGTCACCTGATCATACAGGTAGGGAGGGGAGTGGCGAGGGCTAAATGAGACCAAGTGTAGTGTTGTTCCTCAAATTGATGACTTCTATTGTGTATGTGCTAGGCCAATTCATTCCTGTCTGTCTGTCTCGTTTGTTCTCTGTTCATGCCTGTATGCATCCATACCTGTGTGTGCAGGATATATGGGCATAGAGTGTGTTAAGACCGGGCAAGTAGCAGCACAGAGGGATCTGTTGAGGCACGCTGACATGTGACTGATCATAAACTATCCACCTAGCAGCATATCTTCTGTATTGGTGTCTGAATTGATGAAAGGGGGTTGGGAGCTTTGTGAGTTCGGCCTGAGTGGCTGGCAATTGAGTTAGCTGTGTGTGTGACCATGCTCGCTTCAGTTGACCTGCTGAATCTAATCAGGCTGTTCTCATAAGTATACAGTACTTTCCAGTCCTATACTCCTAGAAGCAGTTATGACTGAGAGCAGGGTTTAGCCCGGGTGTGTGAACTGTGTTCTGTGGATGCAGGGACACAGAACTACAGCACACTCCTGCACAAGCATACCAATGCCACATACAAACACACACACACACACACACACACACACACACACACACACACACACACACACACACACACACATCTCTCTCTCTCTCTCTCTCTCTCTCTCTCTCTCTCTCTCTCTCTCTCTCTCTCTCTCTCTCTCTCTCTCTCTCTCTCTGGGAAAACCCTGTCTGCCCTGTAATCAACAGTTACCAATTGGGTTACTGCTCTATCTATAGCTGCAGAAATTAGAGACATCTAGAAAGGCTGGCACACACACACACAGATCACACGGTGAGACACACCCTGCAGGCTCAATAGGACATAAATAGCCTACATGGGATATCCAGGATTCATTCACACATAGTGGCTGTCTCCCAGGCACTGACATGCGCAACTCTTCACGTCACGTGACGGGGCAGAAGTCTAATTATTATATCAGACAGATTCAAATAAAGCGTCTCCCTCCCCCAAGTCAATTATTAAAATGCCATGCGCGCAAACTCCAGAGAACGCGGTGGAATTGGGTCACTCGGCCACTGGGGATTATTCTGCCAGCCCGGTCGGTCTCCGCACGCATTGGGACACTTCTCATTTAGTCGTGGCCAGTGAGCAAAATCATTCCAAGAACCCCTCTGAAAATAATGTGACCAGTAGCCGATCGTCGGGTCTTTATAATAAGTCGAGAGAGCGTGTAGTAAGGTTGTCTCGGCGTGATTCTGCATCTGGGACAGCCTACTTCATTCACTATAGTGGCCTGCTCACACATGAATGCGCATACACACAGCGCGTGCACACACACACACACACACACACACGCACGCACGCACACACACACACACACACACACACACAGAGAGAGACTACAGACAGGATGTAGCTATACATAATTTCCCAAGAGAACAACAACTTCCCCATAGCCTCGCTTCTTTAAACTCACCCAGAATATCAGGTTGAAGGCAAACATCAGGTATTTGATGCACATCTCTCCTCCCGACAGCGCAGCCATAGCGATACTTATCCAAATGCCCACACTTCTTGTTTTTTTTTATCACCTATTCAAACCGACGGTCGAATAGAAATAGAGCTTCTAAATAACAGTATGCAGAGGGAGGTTATTCCCGACGCGCCGGCACTGATATGTGAGTCGTGCTGTGAGCGCCTGTAGTGGTCCGCCCCCACAATACCGAGATAGCGGACTGCAAAGGCAAAGCCTCATGTAGCATGTGCCTCTTTCTTTTTCTTTCTTTCTTTCTTTCTTTCTTTCTGTCTTTTTTCTTTCTTTTTTTCTTTCTTTCTTTCTTTCTTTCTTTCATTCATTCAAAAAATTCGTTTGCGTTTCCCCTTTCTTTAACATTACCTTGATTAAAAATCACTATAATATTCCTACAATATTTCTGTTGGAACTTGTAGTATTTCTGTTGTAGCCTACTCAATCGTGATTTTATGACATTGTCATGCTTTATATTATATAACCTATAGCATCACTATAATATTCATATAGGGACTTATGGTGGGTTTGTATCAATAGTGATTTAATAGTAACCGTATCGTACCTGAGAGTACATCCCTTATTGTATCACTATAATATTCCTATAGGGAATGTTATAGGCTAGTGCTGTGATATTTGCACAGTCTCCTTCTAAAATGTATTGTAGTATGTCTATAGTTCTTTTTCATATGGGAAAACTGTTCCAATGTAACCTGCAGTCAGTCTATTCCTACATAAATTGGTATAACAATGCATTTAAACAATACTCTTCTTTTGGCTCTAGGCTTATCCTGGTTGCAAGTTCCCCAGCACCCTAGCTAGTGCGATGACGTAATCTTCCAGAATAAGGAAAGCGCGTTCACGGATTGAATATACATGAATGAACACGGTGCACGAGCCTGTCCTCGCTACGTCGTTCCCATAGAGGCTTGGATCCAGCACACACACACACACACACACACACACACACACACACACACACACAGTGGGCATCCTCCTATTGTTCAAACCTCCAATGTATTTAATGTTGTATGGATGCTGTAGATTTTGTTCTCTGTTCTATGAGGAAAAGCCTTTAGTCTAACCATGATTACTCCAGTGCTCAGCCTGGGCTTCAATGTTTAAATCAGTCTTTAGTTTTAGTTTACGTAAAGTGGCCGTATGTTAAATATTTTTTTAAGTTGGATTGTTTATATTCATGAGATTGTGATTCTGACTGTGAGTGTGAGTGTTTCGGTGTGTGTGAGGGGGATGCTATTTCTTTTTAATCTCTCTCTCACTTTTCCCATATATACACCTGAGACTCTGGAAGGAGACAGGTTCCCAGTGTGCGTCTGTGTTTATGTGCATGCGATATGGGTATTTATGTAGATGAGTCATGTGTTTGTGTGTGTGTGTGTGTGTGTGTGTGTGTGTGTGTGGTGCCAGCGGTGCAGCAGTGTTATTGCGTGAGATATCTCCAGCGAGTGTGTGTTTTCCCCAAGAGATGTTTGGGTTGGCTCTGTGACACATGCGTATGTGTAGACTAATCACTCAGCCAGCCGATCAGCGGGCATATCCTGGTATTGTCCTGCAGGGTGTGTGTTGTGGGGTTTGTCTGGAGGGCACAGAGTGGTGGACAGAATAATACCCTGCCTCTCTGGGCTTAACCTGGCGAGGGGCGGGGTAGAGGGACCAATGGGGCACACACAAACGCACACATACACATACACATACATGGTATCAAAGGACTTATGATAGCAGGGGGGGAGTATTTTCCTGTGCTATAAAACAGAGCTTCCACTGTGGTTGAGTCTATGTGTGTGTGTGCTCAAGTGTTTTCCTCCGTTCAGCCTATGTTTGACAGAAGAGATTGCATTGCATCATCATGCCTTGACTGTGCTTGACTGTCTGAAAGTGCAACCTTTGGATTTACCCTTCTCTGCTGTGGATTCTGTTTTTCCTTTTCTGGCCAATTCTGTGGATTAGCTGGGTCTGGAGCCATGGAGGTAGGACTGCAGAGTGGAGAAATTAGTTTATAAAATAGGCCAAGCACTCTCATCCAGTTCAATATGAGAGATTTAGAGATGGATCATGATGATGATTTAGAGATGATGATGGCACCGGTGATGGTGCTGATGGAGAGCATGCTTGTGTGTGTGTGTTTCAGGTGTGTATGCGGGGATGTTGGCGAGACCTTTGGGTTCTCCTGCATCTGACAGGTGAGTCTCTTATCAGGGGACAGCAGATTGTGTTTGGCCATTGTACTGTATGCAGCTCGGAAGCAGCATAATTACCTTTCCTGCCCCACGCCTGCTGACATTTGTAAAAAGAAACATTGCCATATAGCCCAGTAGAATGTGTGATGTGTACAATGTTGTGAAGTCAGCTCTATTCCTAATTATAAATTGCATATTGGTGTATTTTGTGTGCGTCCAGCTTGTGTCGCAGGAATGACTGGGAGATGCAGTCTGTTCGGACGGCACCATGTTCACACATTTGACGGCGTTTTATATGAGTTTCCTGGAGATTGCAGCTACCTACTGGCTGGGGATTGCAACCACCGCTCCTTCACGCTGCTAGGTGAGTCACAGACAGACTGGCAGTTGCACAAAGAAGCAAACAGTATTGAATTATAACAAGTGACTCTTGCTGGTCCTGTGTAGCTCAGTGGATAAAACTGTGTGTGCACTCATAGCACTTTGTGGCACTTTAAACATAAGTATCCGCCAAAGCGTGTTCATTTTACCTTTCCTTTTCATTCGCTTCAGAATCAAAGTTCAGCCTTCTTTCTTTCAGCCTTATTTCTTTTGTCAGCCAAAACTCCAATGTAGGCTCAGTGTTTTGTGTAGTACAGTAACTAAATGTGTGTTGGATCTGCAGGTGACTTTGTCCATGGAAAGAGGAGCGGTGTCACTCTGTTTCTGGGGGACGTCTTTGAGCTGCACCTGGCTGTAGATGGACGACTCTCACAAGGAGAGAAAAGGTAGAGTATAAGAATGTGTGGGCCATACTGTGAAAATGTTACCACTGCAGGAAAAAAGCACACCATAGCTTGGTTATTGAGCACCATGACATTCCAGTGTGTATCTCCTTTTGTGTAGACTCTCCCTGCCCTATGCATCCCATGCTGTGTTTGCGGGTTCGGAGCTGGGCTTCTACAAGCTCTGGAGTGAGGAGTTTGGCTTCACAGTTACCATTGACAACGCTGCCAACATTGCCGTGACACTGACCAAACACCATGCCAACCGGACTTGTGGGCTGTGTGGCAACTTCAACTCTGCATCTGCTGATGAGTATACTGCTCAAGAAGGTACATGCATGGGGAAAAATGTACAAAAATGCACTATGCAGTATGTGCAAAAGTGGGGAACTGCGTGTGTGCAATATGTGTATGTGCGTGTGGGAAAACAAGAGAGAGACGAAGTTCAATATTACTGGAATTTAGGAAATGATCTGAGTCACCAGCACTCAGCAGCAGGAAGAGCAGCGTCCCAGAACAGGAAAAGATAACAAGGAAAAAGAAAGCAAGAAAAAGTGCAGCGGTGGTGGGGGTGAGACGAGAGAGGAAATCTGTCAGTTTGAGATGTTTGTACCCGTTTGTCTGTGATTTCAGGATTCCTAACAGAAGACAGTTATGACTTTGCAAATTCATGGGCAGTGAAGGGGGCCGGGCAGTCATGTCACCGTGTCACAACTCCCAGCCAATCCTGCAACAGCACAAAAGAGACTTCTGCGGTGAGAGGAAAAATCACAGTCCTGTGTGTGTTTTGCATGTGCATGCACACATACACGTGTGTGTGTTTGCTTGCATTAGAGCGTTCATCTCCTCTGTTAGGGTGTCATTACATTTAGCGTGTAGGCGAGTTCAAAGAAGCGGCACAAACAGGGATAGACAAACAATAAGAAGGGGCAGGATCTGAGCCTCTGATGTGAAAGCATTTGGCATCCAGGGAATAATGTTTTTACTGTGCAACAAGCTTCTACACAACCTCACCCACGAAACCCTTATTTAATCTATCACCTTCCTCTCTTCTCTCTCTGCATATTCTTCTCTGTCGTTTCTCTGTTCTCCTCCACTGCTTTGCAGTACCTGATAATAGACTGTACAAGCATTTGCTCTCTTGCACACACCATTTCCACTAAGCGTAGGCCTTCCCCCAGCAAACACAAAGGCATCTATCTTACTGTCAGTCTCCTCATATAGGTTAACAAACTCTTTTACATAGAGGCACTTAGAGGCACTTTTCCATAAGGTATAGGAACAAGTCTGTAGTCCTACATGTTGCTGGGTTTGAGAGTGTCCAGAAAATTGATCCTCGATCTGTAGATTAACTCTTCTACCAGTCAGGATTTCTTGTTTCTTGTTTCTTGATGTCAGACTATTCCTCCCCTAGATCTGTGTTCATTTAAGGGGGATTGGTATTCCAACAGGGCAAAGGAACCCAGTCTCTCTCTTAAAGATTAATAGAATATGAAGAGATGGGCTTGTTTCAGTTCATGTTGGTTTGATTTTTATCGCCGCCTCTTAATTCCCTGTACAGAGCAGCTTTGATCTTTCATGTATAGCTATCAACTGTACACCGACAGGGAAACAGATGCTCTTCTAGTGTGTAACTGGGCTCCATGCTGCGTCTCCCAGAGTCTGACTGAGTGAGAATATTCATTTGGAGAGGAGTAGATTCTCGGTACAAACTCAGCTTTCAGTCAGTCCGATGGGAGTGGCACAGATGGCACTGATAGTTACAGGCATATTAAACTATTCTTACTGAGGTTGATGTCTTGCTGAGGTTGATGTTGTTTCCTCAAAACTATTACATCCATAACCTTTTTCCATTACGATGACATTGGTGGCTATCATTGTCAGAAATATTTTTCTCGTAAATTAAGCACCTTCAAACACACCCATCAGCCCAAATGCCACTCTGGGAACCCATTATTCCTTCCATGTTAAAATACTCTACTCCATATTCCCCTTGTGAATGTAGCTGTTGACAACAATGGCATGAGTACTAGGACTTTAGGCATTTTAATCAAATCACCAACTACCAATGTTGTTTTTTAAAATTGTTCAACTTGTAATTTAAGTTTTATTTTTAAATAATGAAAACTGATAGCCAGTAATGAAAACAGACAGACATGAACTTCACTAAAGGCTAAGAGATAAAGAACCTTTTTTTGGCAAAAATTGTGGAATTCCCCTTTATATAATTCCATTCTAATGAGTTTAACACGTGTGTGTGCATGTGTATGTGTGTGTGTGTGTGATTAGATTTTGTCCAGCTGCAGTGTGTTGCAGACCTCCAGTGTGTTTCTGCATTGTGCCCACCTGGTCTCCCCTGAAGCCTTCCGGGCACTGTGTGAGGAGGAGGCGTGTCTCTGCGGCCAGGGGGAGGGGCCAGACTGCTACTGTCCAATCCTGTTGGAGTATGCCCGCACGTGCCACGCCCATGGGATGCTTCTGCACGGCTGGCTGGTGGAGAGCCAATGCTGTAAGTCTGTCAGTCAATAAGGAGGTGGTGACAGGCTTCTAGGTTACATTAATAATCATAATTTTTGTGTTTTTGTGTGTGCGTGTGTGTGTGTGTGTGTGTGTGTCTGTGTGTGTCTGTGTGCAGCCCCGAAGTGTCCCATAGGGATGCAGTACAGTGAATGCAGCAAGTCCTGCTCTACAACCTGCCAGAGTCTCAACATCCAGGAAGTCTGCAAGGAAGAGTGTGTGGACGGCTGTACATGCCCTGGTAACCCCCCTCACCCCCAAATACTCTCTCTCTCTCTCTCTCTCTCTCTCTCTCTGTGTGTGTATCTCTAGTAGTTGTAACAAGATGCGTATGTGTGTTTCAGTGGGTAAGGTACTGGACGGTGATCGGTGTGTGGAAGTGTCCCAGTGTTCCTGTCTGCACATGGGACGACATTTCCCTCCCGGATCCAGTATCTCTCAGGACTGCAACACCTGGTGAGTGGGCAAATACACTGTACATACACTGACATGCATGCATACACACATACTGTACATAAATCACATAATACAGTACATATGCAGACACGTTGCCTTATAAAATACATACAGTACTCCCTCACTAAGCTCCCTCACATGTGTCTACTCTGCAGTGTGTGCCGTCACGGTTCCTGGGAATGCACCAATGAAGGCTGTCCTGGTGAGAAAGACTTGCAAATTAAATTTAATAGGGTTGTTTGTTATCATTTATGGCTTGAAAAAAACTATCTTGTCTGCAGGCGAGTGCTTGGTGGTTGGCCAGTCGCACTTCAAGACCTTTGACAACAAGTTCTTCACCTTCACTGGCCAGTGTCAATATCTGCTGGCGCGAGACTGCACAGACAGACAGTTTTCTGTCATCATTGAAAATGTACAGGTAATGGCCTCCAGTATGCTGGTTTTTAATTATATGCAAATAGTCTGCATTCACTTTTCTCTATATTTCTCTGTTTTTTGAATCTATGAATGATAACCCTACATCTTTTCTGTTATTCTCGTCCCACTGGCTGCTCGTCATCTAAAGTAATCTGGCTGTTGCTGCTGTGTTTCAGTGTGCAGACGATCAGGATGCCGTGTGCACACGCTCAGTGACTCTCAGCCTGCCCTCTCTGGAGGACATGACAGTGAAGCTAAAACATGGAGGGGTAGTCTCTGTCAACGGCATGGACATCCAGACCCCAATGCATCATGGTATGCCTCTGGCTTTGTGCGTAAGAGCACAAAATGAGTGGATGAGATCTACTCATTACAGCCCCTCCAGGATTTCGCAGAGTTGTTTTTTTTTTTTGCAGTAAAATTGCAGAATAAAAACTGCAAGCCAAGGAAAAAATGGTATTAAAGTGGCACTAAAGCAAAAACCAAAACAGTTTTTTACAACTACCTCCCATTAGGAAAGAGTATATATGTATCATATACTGTATAATCACTTCCTGTGATAATAAGCAGAGGCCTGCTATATATAACAGGAACTACTGGAAAGAAACTACTGGAAGAAATACTTAAGTGCTCATGGGCTCAGAGTTATAAGAAAGGAACATACCGTTTGTATTTCATTTTTAAAATCAATTCATCATCAGCACCAAATAAAATCAGTCCATTTGCCTATCTTTCATTATTATAAAGCTGGTTTAAAGTGCACAATATGCAAACCAATGGCTGAGGATAGAAACTAAAATATTAAATGAAATGAAAAACAATTTTTCCACATGTAAGGGTGAATAAAAGAGTAAAATAGAGTCATTGGTTGTAGCATAAGAAGACCATATGTTGACGTAAGTTTTGATTGGATCATTTTATGTGAAACGGTGTAGTGATTGGCCAAAATTACATGAATTGTTATGATCACAAAATTATTAATTCCTGAATTGACTGTTTTTATAGACTTTTTTTTATAGCTGTATTGGATTATAATATGGGACATTTTGCAAGCCATTGTCCTTTTCCTGTGTGTTTACAGGTCGTCTGCGTATCCAGAGAACTGTTCAGTCCTCAGTGCGTGTAAAGTTTGGAGACGACCTTCGCCTGGACTGGGACGGACGAGGCCGGGTGCTGTTAAAGGTGGGACAAGTTTTATTGATAATGACATTTTTGGTAAACATAATGTGAGAACCCTGAAAACATAATCCAAATAAATCCTTGAATTCTGGCCACTTCCCCAGCTGGGACCAACATGGGCGGGCCGCACCTGTGGTCTCTGTGGAAACTACAATGGTAACCAAGGTGACGACTTCCTGTCTGGTGCCGGACTGGTCGAGGCGGGGCCTCAGGCGTTCGGCCAGTCCTGGAGGATCAACGGAGACTGCGGGTCCACCCACAAACCTGAGACTGATCCGTGCGCAATTAACCCCAAGAGAGGTATACACACTCACACACACACTCATCACAAAAAACACCAAACACTAACCTCTAATCCTCAAACTCCTTTTAGTGCGTTTTGCAGAAGAGGCGTGTTTGGTGATGATGTCAGAGGCGTTCAGCCCGTGCCACTTCCTGGTGAACCCGAGTCCGTTCCAGCGGTTCTGTCGTTACGATGTGTGTGCCTGTGTGGACGGAGAGCAGTGCCTCTGCTCTGCTCTGTCGGCCTACGCTGCCGCCTGCTCTGCCAGGGGAGTGCTGCTCAACTGGAGGTCTCCCTCACTCTGCGGTAACTCTGCACACACACATGGGCTCTCACACACTGACATAGTGCACACATTATCACCCATATACTGTGCACATACGCTGGTATGTCAGTACACACACATACATACACATTTCATTCCATTTCTTGACAAGAAACAGTGTTGTACAACCGTGGTATTCAATATAATCATTGATGTAGGAGTCAATAAAAAGGTGGGTAAACTTTGACCTCCAGTTGGTGATCATGAAACAAACAACAGCCAATTCAAACAACAAAAATCTATTATAATTCCAGAAAAGTACTAATTTATGCTTTTTCCCCTTCTGAAACTATCTCCATATAACTTACACCAGCTTGATACTACTTGCTCTGATGTATACAGTGAATTTATCTCATAACAATTTGTCAGTCAAAAAGGTGGGTAAACTCTTTTCAACAGATAAAAAAAGTGGGTAAGGTAAGGTGAGTTTAGTTGGATTTACCCTCCACTGAATCCCTGATTGTTATGCAGAGGAATTTTATGTTTTTTTTTTTACACTTTTGGCAGAATTGGAGTGCACTGGAGGCCAGGTGTATGAGGCCTGCGGGAGCGTGTGCGACCGGACGTGCCGCTCTCTGTCCGGGGCTGAAGCAGGCTGTGAGGGCGAGAGGGTGTGTGAGGAGGGCTGCTTCTGCCCCGTCGGACAGTACCTGAGCGACTCCAGAGAATGTGTGACAGCCGACCTCTGCACATGCCTGCATGACGGACAGCTCTACCAGCCTAATGATGTCTACGCTGATCACAACAGCATCTGGTCAGTGTGTGTGTGTATAGAAAACAGTACGCATCGATGCTATGAGATATCTTGTTTCACAGATGTGCTTTTAATTTTTGTGCATTTTTCTCATGTGTGTATATGTATAGTTACTGTGAGAATGGCTCCATGCGCTGCAGCTCCAGTGAAATGAGTGATACCATGCTGTCTGATCTCTTCTATGACGATGACCTGGCACCGTCCAGAGGTACACTTTGAGCATTCTGAGAGGATCTGCCAAACCTCTCTGTTATTTACTGTTGAATGTTTATATGTCACCTGATATGTAGAGTCTAATGTCCATAGGATATCTTACACTGTCCCTTTGCATTGCATGTGAGACTGTGTTGTCCTTGTGCAGCAGTATGTACTGAAAAGCTTTATCAATATCTCTCTGCACCAATGTCACCAAAAAAAAAATCCTGCACATTTACTCGGTAATTAAAATAAATCTGCTTTATTATTTCTGGTGAATACCAACAGTTTTCCATTTTCTGGAATCATCTGACTGGACTGCATGTTTGTGTTTGGGTGTGTGTGTGTGCAGAGCGGCGGTCTGCCCCCTGCTCTCCTCCACTGATGCGTGCAGAGTGTGATGCGGGAGAGAAGGGGCTGGAGTGTGCCAGAACCTGCCAGAACCTGGATCTGCCCTGCGTCAGCCTCGCCTGCATCCCTGGCTGCCTCTGTCCGGCTGGCACGGTGGGTGCTGTGTATATGTGTGTGTGTGTGTGTGTGTGTGTCTGTGTGTCTGTGTGTGTGTGTTTGTGGATAAAGCACCAAAACCTCTGAAATGGAACATTCTGATTGATTAGCCGATTGATTTCAGGTACGCCACCGCAGAGAGTGCATCGCACCTGAGCAGTGTCCCTGTTACCATAACAACAGGCCTTACACATCGGGACAGACCATCTCTATGGACTGCAACACCTGGTAAACAGACTGTTTGTATCAATGTTTACAAAGGCAAATACGCGCTCTGTGATTGCTTAACAGGCTCTGTCTCGTGCAGTGTGTGTGAGAACAGGAGGTGGCGCTGCACAAAGAAGGTGTGTGATGGAGTGTGTCGCACTGTGGGGGAGGGGCATTACATCACCTTTGATGGCCTCAAGTACTCCTTCCCCGGCCTCTGCCAGTATGTCCTGGTCCAGGTGAGAGACAGAGACATCTAAAAGAACTCAGGAATGGACTGCAGAGTACACTTTGGTGTCAAAATAACAAACGACAATATACATTTCTTTCTTTTCCTCTCTCTCCCTCTTCCTCCTTCTATCTTTCTTTACCTACAGGATATGTGTAATGGAGAGGACGGTTCGTTCCGTGTGCTGGTGGAGAACGAGGCCTGTGGAATTGTGGGACATCGCTGCGCTAAAGCTGTCACAGTCTTCTACCAGGGAGGATTGATTACTATGCAGCATGGAGAGGTAACACACACACACACACACATACACACACACACACATGCACGCAGACACTCACAAATGAATGCATGTATGCACTTGCACATGTGCAGTGCATACACATCCAGTGTTGTAAACGGTCTCTCCTATAGGTGAGGATGAGGAAGCCGGTGTTACAAGGCTCAGAGGTGGAGATTGTCCGATCTGGTCAGTTCTACATCCTGCTGCTGGGGAAACACATTTCCATCAGCTGGGACAAGGGCACTCGTCTCCTGGTCCACATCTCATCCGAATACAGGGTATTCATGTGTTATAGTACTACTTTTGCACTAATTACAACCTTAGAGTTCTTTCGTTCACCTTCATTTATCTTAACTACAGGGGACACACAAGTATTTGCCTTACAACAACAAAACATAGGTGTGGATTATACAGTACGTCAACGGTTCTGTTTGTCCCTTATTGTTGCCTACATCCTGTTGTGTGTAGGGGCGGGTGTGCGGTCTGTGTGGTAACTTTGACGGGAACGTCAACAACGACTTGATGAGCAGTAACAACCAGCTGGAGGTGGACTCTGCCCACTTCGGTAACTCCTGGAAAGTCAAACCCAGTTGTGCTGATGTAACACAGGTAAACTCTTAGGTCTTATATTAAATACTAACTCTGATACTACTAGCATGGGACAGGATATTCTATGTTTACAGAGATATTAATTTTATTGTATTAAATTTGTGTGTGTTTGTAGATGTTCGCTCCTTGCAGCGACAACCTCGTGAAGCTGGTAACAGTGGAGCAGTCGTGTCGTGTGCTCACCGGCCCCCTCTTTAAGGAATGCAACAGCCAGGTGAGAGTTATTACACACACTAGATATCCTAGGGACCATGACACCAGAAGCATCATTCGTTTCATGCATTCATCCTTCTGTCTCCCTTGCCCTATGTGTCTCTAGGTGGATGCAGAGACGTATGTGGACATGTGTGTGGAGGCAGCGTGCTCTTGTCCGTCGGTGGGCGACTGCGTGTGTTTCTGTGATGTCATCGCAGCCTATGCTCAGGCTTGTTCAGAGAGGGGCGTTTCCATCAGCTGGAGGTCCAACGATCTTTGCCGTGAGTGTGAAGAAATCCCCTACGATGCACCCAAGCATGTCAGCATCATCATATTATCAGTGTCCCGCAGCAAATCTGCTTCTTTCAAATCTGTCATACTTTTCACAAACTTGTTTCCCAAGTTTTGAAAATGTGTCATGGCAGCTGGGCCAAGCTTGACAGTGTCTCATAAACTGTGAAAAACACATGGATGTGCAAAGTCCAAAAAACCCCCAATCCTTATTAAAGAATTAAGTCTCAAACACAGAAGTAAAAGATAAACATTTTTGCCAGGTGCTCGGCCAAAAAAAACACAGGAAGTCAGAGATGCAGTTCTCATGCAGCTCTACTCCTCCCCTGTTTCCTGTTGACCACAAATTATAGTTCACACCCTTGCATTTCTGCTAACTGAATGATTGTCAAGTCACTGGTAACATTCCATTGTATTGCACTTGAGGTTCAGTTGTAACAATAGGGTGTGGCTTCTCACTCAAAGTAAGGCCTTGTGTCTATGCTTCTACACATAGTGCAATTGTAATAACGAGTGATATTGTAATGTGTAAAATGTCTAATGATACTCCAAATGCATTCTAAATGGCATCAATGTGAAAATGTATCTGTTTTTCTCATCTCCTGAATACCTGTTTATGCAGGACACAGCATATACAATTTAGAAGAAGTAGTCGGAGTAGTAGAAGTAGAAAGCGTATATTTATCTCAATCTATTTGTGTGTTTCTTAGCTATGAGCTGTGAGGAGCTGAACACTAAAGGCCCAGGTGTGGGGGAGGAGCTGTGCCAGTGGAGGTACAACACTTGCAGCCCTGCCTGTCCGGTCACCTGCCAACACCCAGATCCGCTCCACTGTAAACTCACTTGTGTGGAAGGCTGCCATGCCTACTGCCCCCCAGGTGTCAAAAATACTCACCAGACATACATATACTCATCGGACTCACACATGTGCATATTCGTACATAACATTTGACTCATACATACATATAAACAGTGAGGGTGAGTTTAACTCCTAACCTTGTATTCCTCAGGCCAGCTATTGGATGAGGTGGCCATGCGTTGTGTAGAGCCCTCACAGTGTCAGGTGTGTATCCATGAGGGTCAGAGAATCTCCCACGGCAACAAGGTTATCCTCAACCATGATGACCCCGAGCACTGCAAAATATGGTAATGCTGTATATTAGAGCATTCATATACTATCTTTCTCTTAACAACAGGTTTTGATATTTGTGATTGGTTATTCGTGCTTTGTAATTTGATTATTTGTGCTTTGTAATTTGATTATTTGTGCATTTGTGTGTGTGTTTGTTTACTGCAGTCACTGTGAGAACAATACCCTGAGCTGTGAGGTTTGTACCTCCTCGGACATGGTCACCACTCCTACTCCGACCTCCGCCCTCACCACCCCAACTGCCCTGCCCTTCTCCACCATGATGCCTGAGGGCACCTGTGACCGTGCCATGGATCTGGCTTTCCTACTGGACGGTTCAGCAGCACTGGGCGAGGATGAGTTCCAGGCCACCAAAGAGTTTATCCTGGGGGTGGTGGAACGCTTCCGGATGGGCTCAGCTCACACCCGAGCCACAGTGCTGCTCTTCCACTCAGGAGTCAAAACATACGACCTGCAGGTAGGTAGACACATACATTAGTCACACAGGCATGCATGCGATCATGCACAAATACGCAGTGCTGCGTTAAGCATTCTGTGGAATAATACTTTATTGATCCAATTTTCTGCTGATATAAGCTACTTTGCTGACACATTGAAATGGAATGTCATGGTCTATACCAATCTGCTTGATCCCTGCCCTGTATCTCCCCCTTCTCTCATCCATTTCTGCTTGTAGGTTCAGAAGTGGCTCTTTAAGAAGACTGTGCGTGAGCTGCATTACACAGGAGGAGATGCAGCCTTCCTGGATGAGGCTGTCAAATATCTGGCTATCAACATCTACGATAAGAACAAGCGTGAGCATGCCGGCCGCGTCGCCATCATCCTGACTGCCAGTACCAACCCTCGCTCCATCCGTGCCACCACCAAGATGCTCCGCAAGAAGACCATCACCACCCTGACAGTGGCCCTGGGTCCCGGGGTAAACATGGGGCAGATTAATGACATCACTAAAGCCAACCCAGAGAATAGGGCTTATGTGCTAAGCAGCACGGGGGAGCTGCCTGATCGTCTCTTAGAGCTGACAGATTATCTCTGCACCTTGGGGCTGGAGCCTGAGGGGGCAAAACCGCCACCAACGAAGCCTACACAGGGTAAACCTAGCCAGGGTACAACCACCACTATCCAGCCTCCTCGCCTGGAGTCCAACCCCACACAACATCTCCACAACGCCCCTACTCCCACCTCGCCCTCTGGCCTGTCTCCAGTCACCACATCCATCTCTCCATCCAAAGACGTGACATTTATCCTGGAAGGCTCTGATTCAGTTGGCGAGGTCAACTTCAACCAGTCCCTCCGCTTCCTCGAGGAAGTTATCACACAGCTGACAGAGGAGGAGGAGTTTATTCGTATCACTGTGATCCAGTACTCCGTAACTGTCACTGTGGAGATCAGTCGCTGGGAGCTGCGGCGGCAGAGGATCCTGTTGCTGCAGCGATTGAGGGAGATTCGTTGGAGAGGTGGAAGTAAGACGAACACAGGTGCCGCTATCACCACCACCTTCCAGGAAATGGCTACAGTGCAGCCTTCCGCGGGTCCCACCCCTCCTCAGCTGGTCTTCCTTGTGACGGAGAACCCGCCTACCGATACGGTGACACGCCCACCATCTACAAGCACACAAACGCATGTCTATCCCATCGGAGTTGGACCAAAGGTTAGTGAGATTGACCTGCAACTGCTCAGCTCCCCCCGGCGCCCACTGCTGGTGGACGACTACAATCATCTGACATCGCTGGTCCAACGGGTCGTCAACATCACACACACCACACTCAGGCCCCGCTCCCCTACGCTGCCACCCCTCGTCCTCCCGACACTGGCCCCACTTTCCACCCTGCCACCCTCAGGTACAGTAGACACTCTTGTTTCAGTCATTCAGTCGACAATCAGCCCATAGGTAATATTCATTTGTGAATATATCTTTGAATAGTGCCATGCAAGAAGCCCTTGGACGTGTTGTTCCTGTTGAATGCTGGTGGACAGTTTGAAGATATGAAGACATTTGTCAAAGCCTTCATCAACAATGCTGACATAGGTATGAACCAGCCCTTAAATCTTTTAGAACATTTTGAGTGAGTGGGCAGTCCACTCACCTTTCGTATTGTTATTACCTCCACTCCAACATAAGGTGGTTACTTTTCTAACCCTGTTTCTTTGCCTGTCTGTCGGTCTTGTCAGCAGGATATCTCAACAACTTACGAACGGATTTCCATGAAATTTGTTGGACAGACAGGCTTTGGGCAAAGGAACAATTGATTCGATTTTAGTACTGATCCAGATCTCAGATTTCCGCCATTAGACGTTTATCCTTTTTTAGCCATAACTATGAAACAAACAAATTAGAGATAGCGACTTGATTCCAAATCGTAAGGGTTTGTTTCCTAGGTAAAGAAATCAATTTAACTTAAAAAGTAAGTGATAGGAATGATGTATTTGGGTGTCACACCAAGTTGGAGAATTGTTCAGATTTGGCAGAGGTTTGCCCTCTGAGTACCTTCTAGTTCTCTATTTAGACAGTGGGAAACCAATGAAGGAAACAGAGTAGTAGGAGGCAGTCCTAGGCCAGTGGGGGCTTATATGTGGTTCCAAAAGCGGGGACTTAACCACTCAACTATCTCTGGGCACTATTGAACATTTTTATTATCTATACAAAATGATACAAAGGCATTATGGTATCCATAAACTACTAATGCATGGTAAAGTAAACCAGTCAGAGTGTAGACCTTGCTACAGTGGACTGACTCCTTGTTTATGTGTGCAGGGCAGAACAGCACCCAGGTGAGCGTGGTTCAGTACGGAGACAGCAGCACAGCAGAGGTCACCTGGAAGGACGAACAGAGCAAATCACACCTCCTGGACCTGGTGGAGAGTGTGCACAGCAGGACCACTGCTGCCCCTGCACTAGGTAGGGCATACACACACATACACACACACACACACACACACACACACACACACACACACATACACACACACACACACTGCTCTGCTCTCACTGTTCTATCTGTCCAGGCTCTGCACTACGATTCGCCGTTCAGACAGCCATCTCATCAGCCAGTGGTGGAAGAGCAGGCGTGGCCAAGGCAGTGGTGATGCTGGTGACTCACAGGTCAACTGATGATGTCCAGGAGGCTGCTAATGAGGCACTGGCAGCAGGTAAGCTGTTGCTGACACGGTTAACATGGGACACACTGCTCTTTTGTTACAGTTCAGATCAGCTGGTGTCCTCACCTGCCCCCCTCATCTTCCTCTGTCATAGATCTGGGGTGGTTTCATTGAGTCAAGGCAGGGATTTAATTTATCTCTTCCTCTCAGGTGTGTCAGTGTTCCCCATCGGGGTGGGATCAAGCTATGACAGGACTGAGTTAAGCGTGCTAGGTGGCCATGGCAATCAAGACAACACTCTGCACTTGAACAGTATGGATCAATTACTGATGCTGCTGACTCTGGACCATGGTTACACAGAGAGAATCTGCAGAGGTGCTTACACACACACACACACACACACACACACACACACACACACACACATACGGTTCCATTGTTCCAGGTAAAATAAATTAATGTCAAAAAAGTAATTGGTTCCTTTTCAAATCATAGTTTTGACTAGGATGTAATAATGATGCATCAATAATGATAATGATGATGATGATGATGGTGATTTGTTTTGGTTCACAGCTGGTCCACCAGGAGTGTGTGTTGATGACAGTGGAAATGAGAGAGAGGTGCGTAATGACCCTTGAAGCTGAACTTGACCTATTGATTTTAAAAGTTATGATAGGGCTATAGGTCTTCTACAGCATTTGTCACCTCATTACTTGTGTGTAATGAATTGTGTGTGTGTGCCTGTCTGTCTCTCTGTCTGTGTGTGTGCTTTAGCCTGGTGACTCATGGATGCTGGAGGATGGCTGCCACTCAGTCCTGTGTCACCCCAGTGGGGCAGTGACAGTGCAGAGCCACAAAGTCAACTGTGACAGACTGGAGCCCCCAGCCTGCAGAAACAACCTGCCGCCTGTCAAAGTCCAGGAGACCTGTGGCTGCCACTGGGAATGCCCTTGTAAGTATATCAGATGGATCAAATAGCTTCTGAAGTCTTTACTTTGAGCATTTGCTTTAGCCTGCCTATATTAAGTGTGCATCACTGCCCACTTAGGCTATTAAACATAAATATTGGAGGCTAGCATTCCAGCCAAAGTGTATTTATTCTCAGAATTAATGGATCACATGTTGACTTGGCTCATTTACAAACACTCACTTCTGCTTGTCTGGTTTGTCTTGGCAGGTATGTGTATGGGTAGCTCCACCAATCATGTGGTGAGGTTTGACGGCATGGCTCTTAGGCTGGATGGGGAGGGTGTCTGCTCCTACACACTTCTCACTGTCACCACAGCTATCAGCGCAGGGTCAGAGGTCAGACTCCACAGTGGACCCTGTCAGGGTTCAGCCACTCACAACCAGGTCTGCATGAAGGCCATGGAAGTGAACCACGGAGCCCATAAACTGCTGCTGAAGGATGATATGACGGTAAGCTGTGTGTGTCTGAAATTACTGACATTGTTCATTATATGTAAGCCTAAGCACTAAGTAAGGTGAATATAATAACTGTGTGTACGTGTGTGTTTGAGTAGGCAGTGCTTGATGGGGAAGTGCTTTCACTGCCATGGTGGCACGGTGGCCTAGAGGTGGTGCGATATGGAGGAGTGATGCTGCAGCTGAGGTCAGACCATGGCTACGTCCTGGCTTTCACCCCTCAGAGCAATGAGTTCACCATCACAATGCTCAGCTCCACCACCAGCAACCACACTGCTGGACTCTGCGGTAACACACATCCAGTCTCACTCATTGCCAGAACCATGAGGATTATTGTATTTGTACAGCTACAAAATGAGTCAACATGCAAAAAACATGATGTCGGCCCTGTTCTGCTGTTTTGCTGTCTCTGCCTCTCTCTGTATCTCTGGCTTTGCCTCTATCACAATCTCTGTCCCCGTCATCATCTCTGTCTCTCTCTCTTTATCTCTCTCTTTCTCTGTCTCTCTTTCCCCCAGGTGCCTGTGGGGAGGACAAGGTTAATGACCTCTCTCTGCGCAACGGCATCTCGACCACTGACCAGCAAGCCTTCATCTCTGACTGGACGGTGACTGAAGATGGTGGTGTGTGTCTACCAAGACGGAGGGCGGTGTGTGTGTACGGAGCAGCACTTGGATGTCAGGCCCTACGTTCTGAGGTGTTTGAACCGTGCCATGCGCACGTACCCATCCAGATGCTCCTTGCCAAGTGTGAGGAGCAGGCATGTGAGGAGTCAGATGTATGTGAGCTAATCTCTGCCTACGCACACCTCTGTAGACAGAGAGGAGTGTGTGTGGACTGGAGGAGCCTTCACCTCTGCCGTAAGTCAGTGTTTAATGTGAGGATGTGTGTCTGTTTCATTTCAGTTGTAATAGCGGACAGGTTTGAAAGCCCAGACCTAAACTTTAGCCTGTTCTGTGTGTTACAGCAATACAGTGCCCCAGCTCCATGGAGTATGATGCATGTCGGACAGGGTGTGTGGAGGACTGTGGTAGCATACGCGCGTTGCCAGGCGACTGGACGGTTGCCAGGGGTAACGAGTCATCCTGTATGGACACACCCACTGAGGGCTGTTTCTGTCCTGGAGGGACAGTTTTGCATCACGGAGAGTGTGTATCACCAGATGCATGCAGCCAGTGTGTCGACCAGCACGGACACACACACGCGGTGAGACACAAAGACAAGAAAAGTGTGTCTGATCGTGTGAGGGAATGATGCAAAATCAAAGGCAACTTCTTAAATACAGATGCTGATGAAGTTAGTTAGTGCAGCCATTACTTGAAGTCCCAATGAGTGTGATGTGTGTGCTGTGACTGCCCTCTAGTGTTTACTTATTAGTGTTTATTTCTAACATGACTAAATACTGCAATGTAAAGGAATGTGGTTTGTATTTGTTCGTACAGTATATGCAGAGCTGGGTACCAGATGAGAACCCATGTTTGATTTGCATGTGTTTGGACCAGCAACACATCAACTGCACAGCCCGGCCCTGCAATGATGCCAAAGGCAAGCGATCCTACTGTTATTGCTGCTTATGTTTATAGTGTTTGCACCTATTTTTTCTGCTTGTGCTAATCTTGAGAAACATTGCCAGCGCTGCTTTGTGGGTTTTGACATAACACCTTTATAATTAAGCATGTATATGTGTTTGTGTAGCTCCAGTGTGTGGACCCTGTGAGATCCTGAGGGAGAAGAGAGAATCCAAGTGCTGCCCTGAGTATGAGTGTGGTGTGTACAAAATATCTATCATTATGGCTATGTTTACATTACCAGATCCTCAGGAAAGGCGTCACTGATTCACTGATTCAAATATGAGTGCCCCTTTAATCTACTAGTTTTGTTGTTGTTGTTTGTTGCCACAACTCATTGCCAATAAGTGAGACAGTACCCTACATACTATGCCCAATACAGCAGACTGTGACACTGTGACTTTTTAGTGTGTGATCTGGTGAGCTGCGACCTGCCTGAAGTGCCCCGCTGTGAAGACGGACAGACTGTGGTTCTGAAAAACCCCGGCGAGTGTCAGCCCATACATGACTGTGGTAAGCATTCTGTACCATGTGTTTGCTCTGTCCCGCTCTTGCATACACACAGACAGACACAGAATGAGAACACGCATCCATGTGATTTCTTCAAGGTTGTTTTTCTCTTCGTCTCTTCTCTCTCAGTCTGTAAAAAGGAAGAGTGTGCTCTGCAAGCTCCCCCTGCTTGTCCCGCCCATCGCCGGCTGTCACTCAAAAAAACACAGTGCTGTGAAGTGTTTGAATGTGTGTGTGACTGCCAGAACTCCACCCAGTCCTGCCCTTCTGGGTTCATCACGTCCTCCTCTACCAATGACTGTGGCTGCACAGAGACCAACTGCCTGCCAGACAAGGTGTGTGCGTTTGTGTGTGCGTTTGAGTGTGTGTTTGAGCGCATGTTTAGGTGCAACAGCTTTTGGTAGCTCTCTCATTTAATTTATAAAAATGCAAAGACACTACATCAGGAGTCAACTTCCATTTTGTGCGGAACTATCCTGTGTTATTACTGTGTGTGTGTGTCCAGGTGTGTGTGGTCGGGGGCGTGGTGTACCCAGTGGGGAACGAATGGGAGGAGGCGTGTCAGAAGTGCAGCTGCACCCAGCTACAGGACAAGCAGACATCACTGCACGTCGCTCAGTGTACCCCGCCTGTCTGTGACCAGACCTGTCCCATGGTGAGACACACACACATACACACACACACACACACACACACACACACTGATTATACTTGTGTAAATGAGAATGAGAATACATTTCTTATATTACAGGGCTCGACATACACTCCATCAAAAGGAGAGTGCTGTGGGAAGTGTACGAAGAACAGCTGTGTGGAGTCAGAAGGAGAGATGCGAGGGGACACACTGATTGGAGGACACATCAGACATGTATGTGTGTGAGGGAGCCATTACATACCAGGCCTGAATCAAATATCTGCAATAAATTCTTACTAGTTATTCTTTTGCTGTGATTGTCTAAACTATCTGGCGGTCATTGTAGTATCCTGCATGGCAAACCCCACTCATCTGGTAACTCCAACCAGGTTAAAGCAAACATTCATTATTTGTAAATGCTAATTGACCCAGGTATGCCATACGCCTCTTCGTACAATGAGTTTTCTGTGTTCATACACAACTTATTCTTAATGCCTTTTCAAATAACACTCAAACCACCCAAGCAATGGCATGCTGGCTACAAGTACAAAAAAGACAAATGATGCCTCACTTCCTCTTCTCTCTATTCATTTTAAATCCCTCTGTGTCTGTGTATAGGTGGGTGAGGTGTGGCAGTCTCCAGAGGATAAATGTGTGCTACATGAGTGTGTGAGGGTGAGCGGTGAGGTGTTCGTCTCTACGTCCAACGTCAGCTGCTCTGTGATGGACGCCCCCACCTGCCCCCTGGGAACCGAGTTACGCTGCGACACGTTGGACTGCTGCCCCCGCTGCCAGTGTGGTAAACACACACACAATCAGACATACACAAAACACATATAGTGCAAGCAAATTCATACCATTTGGCACGGCAGGGTGGTGAGTAGGGAGACTTCTCTTTCCCGGGTTCAAGTGTCAGCAAGCATTCGCTCTGCTGAAGTGTCCTGCAAACTAAAAGAGAATTTCCTCATATCACACACACTCTGTATACATACCAAATTGCAGCTTCAGCTTCTAGCCAGCAGAGGACTCTCTGGTATTGGTGTCAGGCCTAGTGCCAGTGCGCCTGACCTCACCCGACCTGAGAAAGCCATGGGTTTACTGTACTGTTTAATGTATGATAATAGAATTATCCCTAATCTTGTTTGGGCTATTCTCTCTACAGCTCCTATGGACGCCTGTGTGCTCAACCACACTGTGATTGGAGTAAGTCAAGCACCACACTAGTACTGATCTTGCATAGGTACACACTATGTATATTCCTTTCAAGTGCTCCCTCTCAATTGTGTGTGTGTGTGTGTGTGTGTGTGTGTGTGTGTGTGTGTGCAGGCAGGGGAGCGCCTGATGGTGGATGTGTGTACACACTGTGAATGTCGGGTGGAGAATGGGGCTGTCAAGAATTACAAACTGGCCTGTAGGAGAATCACCTGTCCCACCTGCCCCGAGGTAACCTTTACCCTTTAGCAATAATGGCTGACATCATCATCATCATCATCATCATCATCATCATCATCATCATCATCATCATCTTCCATCATTCTCACCAAAGCTTCATTCCCACCCTACACATCACAAAATTGTGCCCACGTCATTTTCTCTGATTCACTCCAGTCCTTTCCACAGAGGTAAATAGTTTTATTGCCATTTTGATTTTCTCAAAATATTTGCATGTTTGTATTTGCAGTGGATGTCCTCGTATACGAAGTGAATTAATGTGCACTGCTGACCGCACTGTTTCAGGGCTACACTCTGGAGCAGGAGCCAGACGCCTGCTGCGGTCGCTGTGTTCCCACAGCCTGCGTCATGCAAAGGCCAGACGGACACACCATCACTCTGCAGGTCGGTGCCCTGCAGAAAAGATGCTGATATACTCACTTATAAACCCTGTCACACACACACAGCACACACAGTGTTGCAAGAAAAAATGTTGACTTTTTCGTTCTTGTCTTGTTTTATTCCTTGCATTTTTATTCTTGTCTTTTATGGCCAATTTCTGTGAAGCACTTTGGTACAAACTTGTTTTGTTTCTTAAAGTGCTATATAAATAAACTTGAACTTGAACTTTTGGTGGTGATAAGGGAGACGGGTTCACTCCCTGTGATACAAGCATCCGCTCTGCTCAAGTGTCCTTGAGAAAAAACACTGAATCCCTCCTAGCTGTAGGGGTGCTGCTCTGTAGCTGACCTGCGCTCTGACCTCCCTGTGGAGGCGGGCAGGGAAAAAAAACATGTTTTTTTTTTCCTTCGGGGATCAGTAGAGTATCACAAAAAACATCCAGAGTGAAGCTGAGGAAGCAGATGCGAAACGCGCTGTTTGCTCTTCAATGTTTTACTTGTTGAGCTTCATGAAAATTAAAAAAGATTAAAGCGAGTCTACAGTAGTGTTCGGTGAACCTACTTATATAGGGATATCACAAAAAACAGTTAGATAATTCTTTATGTGCTGAGTATGTTTTTCAGGACTGAAAAGCAGATGAAACTCATTAAAAATTGCCTGGGTGTAAATCAGAAACTACACATTTTTTCTTCATTCCTTAAATAAAGATTTTTTTAATTAAGATAACAGGCTTTCATCCAGCAGCAGTGATAAATATCATGGACATACACACATCACATCTCTCTCTCTCTCTCTCTCTCTCTCTCTCTCCCTAGGTGAACACCACTCGTGAGGACGGTTGCAACCTGTATACCTGTGGTGTGAACAGTAAAGGAGATCTGGTCCTGCAGGCTCGAGTGACTACCTGCCCTCCCTTTGACCGCCAAGCCTGCCTGGACCAGGGGGTATGACTACCACACCGACCTCCATCCTATAATGTTACTACACCCTAGACCTGTGGAGCTACAACTAATTCTTCTTAAATGTCTGTTTTTCAGGGGAAAGTCAGCCAGATTGGAACCAGCTGCTGTGAGATGTGTGAGTATAGCGCTGTGCTATACTCGTGCTAGTGCGTTTGAAATATCCACTGCTTGCTCTGGTTTTAATAGGTGTGTGTTAATAAGGGTGTGTGTATGTGTGTGTGTGTGTGTGTGTTGGCATGAAGGTACGGAGCCAGAGTGTAGGAACACAGTGGGAATGCTTAACTACATCAAAGTGGATGAATGCCGATCAGAGCAGCAGATAGAATTGCACTATTGTGAGGTGAGAGACTACACACACACACATACACACACACACACACGCACACACATTTAAGCATAAAGGACAAATTCAATGAAAGCATAACGTTGTCCCTCACTGTCCCACCCTTCCCATGTTGCTATGTCTTGCAGGGGAAGTGTCGCAGCAAGTCCATATACTCCCTGGAGAGGGCCGCGGTGGAGCAGGAGTGTGTGTGCTGCGCTGCCGTGGCGACGGAGCCTCTCAGTGTTCCCATACTGTGTGCCAATGGCACCCGTACCCACCACACCATCCTGTCTGTCACTGCATGCGACTGTCTGTCCAAACACTGCACCTAGAGAGAGAGAGAGAGAGAGAGAGAGAGAGAGAGAGAGAGAGAGAGAGAGAGAGATGTATTGAGCGTAGAAGGTACAGTATGTGTGTATCCAAATAAACATGTACCCATATAAAATAATAAACACTGCTAATTTCTTAAAGCACTTCTATTTTGTCTGTGTTGATTTTAAGAGTGGGTTCTAGGCATTTTTATATATTCAGGTAATTTTCCCTAATGAAAAATCAATATTTCTATAATATTCCTACAGGGACTTTTAGTTTTGCTGATGTATTTGTATAGTATCCTAATAAAATGTATTATATGTAGTTATTTTTCGTTTGGTTTCTCTGAGATAATGAGCCTGCTTTGGCACAGATTTATTTTTTGCGTCAACCGAGGGGCCTGCAGAGGGTACACAAGGTTCAGTTTCAAGTCTGGTCACCCATAAGCTCTTTCCTCCCTCTCTGCTGCACACACACAAACTCACACTCACACACACGCTAACTCTCTCACTTGCATCGATAATATGCCACACACCTTCCTGCCCTCCCCTATGGAACGGTCAGGGAATTAGCCGCCCTGGCCGCGCGCGCGCGTTAAGCCTGGGGTTCCGGGAGCGCGCGCGGATTGTCCACCATCTCAGCCCCCGCGCCTGTGCGCCTCGCGCGTCTTATCATCTATCTCCAAAGCGATGAACAAATCCTCCACGGGCACTGGTAAGTACACTTTTTCCACCGCTTTGTACCTCCTTTCATCTGAAGTAGGCTGTCCCGAATCGAAGCGAATTTGCAAGGGGGGCTCGAGCTTTATCACTTTTATCATTTAAAACCCCCCAGGTGACGGCTGTGGCTGCGTCTTTTCACACTTTGTCGCTCATTTTACTCGAAGTGTCCTGATTGCTGAACCAAAAATGAATATACAGTGCGTGACCTTACTATTACTTTTATTATTTAAATCCCCCGGTGACCGCAGTGGTATGTGCCAGAGTGCTGGAGAGTTGTTTTTGTCATCCGACTAACTGCGTGGAGACAACTGTTGCGCCCACGAGCATTTAATTAAAGACATATTTATGGAATAGACGACTCCTTCCATCAGAGTGGGAATTAATTAGTCACAATTATAATGAATTAATTCAATATATGTCGAATAGCCCATGTTTTTTTGTCTCTGAATAGCTTTTTTAAAACTTCTATGCATAGTTTTCAAGTCATAGGCTATTTGATTATATAGCAGCATTAGTGGTATCTTTTCTTGATTAGAGGTAAAGTTCGGTATAAATCCAATTGATTCATCACCGCATTTCAAACGAAAGTGTGTGTGGGTGGGTGTGTGTGGGTGGGTGTGGTGCGCGTATGTTTCCAAAGTTATGGCATTAGACAGGAGCCAGCAGCTGTTATAATTAGCGATGTGTAATCTGCTGTATTCCAGGAGAGACAACATTAGATCGCCTCCCTTCTTTCCCCGGTTGCCCTCTGCCCCTTTAATGTGAGGGTGCCACTGACCCTCCAGTGCCTGTGGTGTTGAGCTGTCAGCAAGCTTACAGGCCTAAGCCCCGCGCGCTGCCCGTTAGATTGGTTTTCTTAAGAGGAAAGGGGAGACGCACGCTTATCATGCACACTTGGACGCACTTGCACTTTCTCTGTTTTTGCCTGCTTCAAACATCATCAAACCCTTACAGAACAACAGGATTGACTTTACCATCTGAAAGCCACAGAAAACCCTGCATAGCTTGATTTGAATTCACACTTTGTCTCTGCCTTTCTGTTTGTTTCTTATGTCTCTTGAATATATTTTGAGTTTACTAAAGTATAGGGAATAAGAGGTATAGTAGAGTGTCTATACCATATGCAAATTGATAAGAGTTTGGCAGTATCAACATCTCCATATTGGGAAACTGCAAGAATATCAACCATGGGGAAACAAGTATAAATCATGATTTACTGTAAAGAGCAAAGGTGACCAATGTGCCTCTATGGAGCCTGTGGCTAGTATACTAAAACAACCTCATTTAACCTATTGCTGTTTCTAGGCCAACACTACATGTACAGCTGCACTTATGACTATTTCTGGAAATATAAGTATTTTGGAGTAGGCATTGTCTATTTAAACCAGATCTATCATGCTATCCGCCAGATATCAGTGTCCTCCAATGAATTAATAAATCCGATAATAGCTCAGTCATATAGATTGAGCGCAGTTGACCTCCTGAACTCTAATCTGTATATTCTCCATTTCCATCTAGGCTCTATGTTTGCTAACACATGGTAAACTGGGATTATCATGGATGTGTGAGGACATGTTGACTGTTAACTGTCTGTGTTAATGAGTGTTTGTGTATCTGCAGCACCATTGCTACCACTACCTTTGGCTACTCTCAAGCAAGCAATATTGGCCTATTGCCATGTTTTTGTTTCTGATAATGAAATTAGAGGACTCCTGATACTCTGATGCTTCTTAGAAATAGATCTCATGCCTTTTCCTCGTGGTAAGGTATTTCGTGTACCCACAATGTCCTGGGTTTGAATGTGTCCTGGGACCTTTGTCACATGTCATCCCCTCTCCCTCTCACCCGCCTTACCTCTCTCTCTACTGTAAACTATCTAATAAAGCAGAAATATCACAAAAATAGTCCCAGGAAACATAGATCCGCGGGAAATAGAAGCACAGCCCAAGAGGAAGAGAAATTTGCCAGTGTCAAGAGTGTTGACTATTTCAGCATCCTCATTCATGCAGAATTTCAACAGATCTGCATGTCTCTACATTAAATTCTTAAACTCAAAAACATACAGGAATTTCTAGGGTTGAACAATTGTGTTAAAACTGTCAGTTCTCATTTTTTATGTCCTCTTTGTAAACATGTTCACCCACCTTCATGTTATATTCTTTATTCAGGCAGAATAGGGAAAGCTCTGGTGGGACTGGATCAGACATGGGGGACTTGACCATTCAGCTCTCTCTGGACCCTCCATTCTTCATCTCAAAAGAATGAGTCCAGTGACCAAATTACCCCAACAGATTGTAGACTGTGCCGCTTGGATTGCAGCGTGAGCTTAATCTCGGCAAATAGAGCCGAGAGCAGCCTCAATTGGGTAAAAAAGAGACAAGATGGCTTAACTTTCACTACTAGATTTGATGTGTCCATCTAAAACAGCCTTTACTGTGTGCCTTTCACATGATATATGAAGAGAAAAAAATCAACCTAAAACTTGTTTTCCCTTAGATATTGGATGACTGTTCAGGTTATTCATATGAGATTTAATTCTCGAGTCAGAAAATATCTCGAACTACACTGAGCTATAGTTTAGTTCTCAGAAAAACGAAATGTTATGGCACTGAAGTGAAGTGTTTTTGCACTTTTAAGGCTAAAGTTCCCATAGAGCGTATCGGTTACATTGGGAGGAAGGAAAATCTTGGAGTTTGAACAACTTGAATAAAACAGGAATCATCATAATTGTCTCCCTAAAACACAACAATAGAATACATTGGCATTAAAACCAATTATCAGGGTTCTATAGTGAAGCGGTTATCACATCTGCTTTACATGCAGAAGGTCCTGGGGTTGAGCACTAGGGGGGGAGGCATTGAGTGCAATGAGTGCAACATTTTAAAAAAAAAATGACTGATTGGTGGGATATCAGTCCAGCTTTCCAAATCAGTGTTTTCATCAATCCTGTCATCCCCAACTTTTCGATACTGAACTCCTCTCTTTCCCATCATCTACCATTTTTCTAACAGAGGGATGGAACGGAAAAATACGTATGCCCGGCGCCACCACAGCAATGAGTGAGTCATCGTCCATTCACTCGGAGAAGCTTGTTTCTTTGGCCCGCACAATATCTGGGCTAGGGCTAGACGCAGCCAATGGAGGCCTTGTCAACCCCCCTGATGATGATGAGCCTCCGCCTCCGGTATGGTCTCCTCTGAATGCTAACACACACCTCCCGCTCTTCCACTATGCTCTAAATTCCCTCCCTGCCATCCCTTATCCTTCAGCTCATTAATTATGTGTGTGTTTTTGTGTGTTTGTCTAGGAGTCTGGCATAGAGCTAGGCCCTGGACTGTATTTCGCTGATGGCAGGAGAAAGGTGGACTACGTTCTTTGCTACAAATACAAAAAAAGGCGGGGATCCAAGGCGCGCCTTTCCCTCGCATCCAATGGGAGTATACCAATACCATCGACAGGTCGACGGGACACGGAAGCAGATATTGTGGAGGCGGGCATGGTGGCGGGGGATTTGGAGGAGTCAAAGCTGACTGAGGAGGAGAAGGCCGTAATGAGGGAGGAGTTTGAAGCCGGGCTACTGGAAGCTGGACTACAGATAGAACGTGATAGAGAGGTGTGTGTCGGTTTCCCTTTATAGTACTTGCACTTTCTGGAGACAATTATGTTTTTTTGCATGACACATTATTTGTTTATTGTAGAGAGGCCCTCACTCCACTGTCTATGACACTATAACACTTTGGACAAGATGGTAGAAAACCATCAGTTTGAAAGTGTGAAACATCTACTGTATGATTATATTTTCACATGCCATGCACTCTGATAAACATGTAAGGGTTAGGGCCGGCCCGAAGTGATGTGACTACAAATCCTGTGATTGGATGGCTGCCATACAGGTCAAGGATAAGACTCAACCTGTCCCTAGAAGCTGGAGGACACGCCTGCTGTCTAATTAAAGAGAGAACTTCCCTTATTTAGATCAATAGCACAAGTCTAGACAGAAAACATATACAATAATAACAATGAGAAATAGAATGTGTGTTTTTGTGTGTGTTTTATGTGTGTTTTGTGTGTGCGTATGCATTCATGTACATGTGTTTTTGAGTTTTTCTGTGTGTGTGTGTGTGTGTGTGTATGTATGTGTGTGTGTGTGTGTGTGTGTGTGTGTCTGGGTGAGAGAAGATTGCGTGTTAAATCAGCTGCTGTTTTGGTTGAGGATTAAGACCGCTGACAGTAAGTGTGAAGCCAAAGGCCAGATTATAGGGCCTTATTAGAGAGTGATCCACTACTCGGAAGTGTGTGCGTTGGCATGTGCATGCATATGCCCCAATTGTTGCGCTGGTGGTTTTAACTCAGGTTGAATGGGAAGAAGGAAGAGCTGAGTGTCATTGTCAGTGTGTGCAGTATCAGTGTTTTTTCTGTCTGTCTGTCTATGGCCAAATATGATGAGGCTCTGTGGCCACTACCATACAAGAAGTGGGTCAATTTCAATTCAGTCAAATATACCTTTGCAGAATTAAAAAAAAGAAAAAAAAAGAAAAACAGTGAATGATTCATTTGAATATTGAATGCGGTTGATTGGGGAATGAGTGTGATCATTTGGGCGTAAGTAAGGCTACAACACCAGGTAGTCTACAGTAGTTTTCTTGCCAGATGATGTGCAATGTTCTCATGAATGTGCAGTTATTATTGTACAGACTCACTAAGCCAGAGTAGGTTCTTCTGACTGTCAGGCTCAAGGTAGAGCAGAGTCTGCTACAGTTGAAAAGGCTGTAATGGGTTTTTAATGCCATCGCTGGAAACTGCTGATAACACATACAACATCAGAGGTGGAGCGGCCGCTTGTGAAGCCTGTGCAGCTGTACTGTATGTGTCTTGCTCTAAGGATACTACAGTAATTGTGGCTTGTCAATTTTCAGATGATGCAAATTAATGTGGCAGGGTAAGATTCAGTTAGCCACCCCACCAGTTCATTATTATCTCAGTGCTCCAGATCTGCATTCGTTCCTTGTAGCTTCTGGGACTGTAAGGTTCTGGACTTGGACTAATGGGATCCCCTACCAAATAGCATCCTTATAACACAAAGTAGCATACTTACAGTATAGTTTTAGATGTGGCTCAACTGCCTGTGTGGGGACAAGTAGCTGGAGCAAATTAAATGCAAAGAGAGAAAGAGAGAGAGTGAAGGAGAATGGCAGAGACGGATATAGAATAGGTTACAACTCCCATCTTAGGCTGAGGGGAAAAGGCAGGGATGTTTTCAATTCAGTTTGATTTATTGAAAAAATCTACATATATCCTATGATTACAACTTTGAAACAGATTTTTCAAATAGTGCTTGATGTGATGAAATAATGCATGGAGGGTTTGTGTTCACATTTCACATTAATGTGTGTGTTTATGTGTGTTTATGTGTAGAGGTCGCATGGTATAGGGTTTATTCGACTGCACATCCCATGGCCAATACTCAGCCGAGAAGCGGAGCTTCAGAAGATCAAAGTTGCTGTGAAAAAGGTCAGCTTTTTACCGCAATCCTTTACACACCCTGGTCACTATAATTCCCGTTTCACATAGAGTATTTTTGACCATTTGCTTTTTTTTGACAAGATTGCTATTCTTACACAAGATAATCCTGTCTTTTGTAGTGATAAGCTAGATAAGATCATGTGATATGGGTAGTATGGTAAATATAATATGGTATGATTGAGTATATTTGATCAAAGTGCATGCTTTATGCTTTAATTGAGCAGAGGTGTGAATTGCGGGAACGGACGGGCATTGCCGGCATCTGGGATTCCATGGCGACCACAATCAACAAGCCGTTTCAACCAGACGTCGACGATTTTGACATCCAGAGAGACTCACAGACACGCATCCGCTTCAAAACCCTCAAACACCCTTTTATCAGAGACAAGCTCCACCTGTGAGTACTTATACCCTCACACACCATGCACGTGCACACACACACACACACACACACACACACACACACACACACACATACACACACACACACACACACACACACGAGCATGCACCTGTAGTGGAATGGTAAATGTTAGAAAACTGACCCACTTGGTCACCCTTGGTTTGGGACGCACATAACTTTCAGTGATTTCGATAACTCAAGCCTAATACCTAAAGCAGGCCATGTGTTTTTATCTTCGTCATCATAAACTGTTGAAGCTCTCAAGTAAAGTGAACGTATATTGTTTGATTTGCTGTCTTTCACCACTTAAAATGAGAATTCTGCAAGCTGTGGGCTACTTGGTCATGGCAAGTTAGTTGAAGCAGTAAAGTCAGTGGAAAACATTCACTTGTAGCTAAGATAACTGACAGTAACAGTAACTTCCTTAGATAGTCCTAATGTTTGTTTTACCAAACACAAAAAAACACACCTAGACATGGAGAGGGCACTTCTTTCCGTTATACAAAAATGTATTGAACAGTGACCTCAATATGTACTGGACCAGAACTTGTGTGAACAGTTTTACTCCTAGGATTGCACATGTCTGTAACCGCTCTTTGTCATTTTCTGCAGGTATGACATCAAGTCAACAGAAACCCTATTTGACAATGCAACACGCAGCAGAATGGTGAGTGCATGAAAAAATCCTCAAATTTTATACTGTGAGGAATACTTTGTAAATCTGTTAAAATCATCTGTCTTCATATCTGAATGCTAATACTATTTGTGTTCTGCTATTTTTGTGTCTAGGTTGCTGAGATTATTTCCCGTACACCCTGCACACAAACATGCCAGACCACTGGTGAGCTCTAACTTTTGCTTTGGTTGTAGTCTCTTTTTCATACTGTTCATGTGCCTGCTATCAGTCTGATTTCATACTACCTGTAACATGGTGTTACACTCCCTATAGGCATCACGTCACTATTGGCTCGGGGTGTCTACGACTCCGCCTTCCCTCTGCATGATGTGAGTATAACAGCAATGGCCAGACAGTAGGACATTTTCTCAAAAATCTATCCATACTCATTGCATATCTTTATTAAAATAGTTTTGTTAAAAATATTGAAAATGCATTCATTTAGGATTTTTTTGTGTTATACTTGACAAAATGCTTTATTATATCTAACAGGAAAGGACATTCTAGAAATATACAGTATTATTATGGCTATAGTATATGGAAGACACATAACATCAGATTTGGTAGTGAAAAATGGAGAATTAAAACCATATTGAGGGAAAAATATTGTTCCAAACACTTAACTACAACCTGATGATTTTGAGTAAAATATAAAATAAGTCAATTTAGTTCATATGAAGAGCTGGTAATGTTGTTTTTCAGGGGTCGTTCACAAGGAGAGGACGGAGAGATCAGCGAAATGACAGACAGGTGAGATCTACGATGAACAATATTGGAATGAATGTGATTGACAAAGTTGTGTTCATGTTTTGTTAACTAGTAACTCTAGTACATACTCCATGCCTATAATGAAATAAATATAGTTTTGGTATGTGTCCTTCTGAGCATTTGACTCACTTTCAGATGACAATGTTAGGGTCAATTCAATAAAAGTTCAATAATTAAAAAATATTAGACATTTGTCATAAGATGGCTCTTGTTACTATTAAACCAGAAAACAATCAAGATTTAGTGTGTTCATTTATATTACTGAATTAGTTCAAACTGATCCCAACCTTGTTGCTACTGTGTGATGAGAGTCTAAACCTGTTTAGGTCTGAACACAATATTCACACATGCATCACATGCCTTTGTGATGCCATTTCCGTCCTGTATAGTCTTTTTGGTGTTTAACTGTTGTGGCATGTGCTTGGGTGTCCTTCAGCTCCTCCACGAAGAATGGGCCAACTATGGAGTCATGCATAAATACCAGCCGGTGGACCTGATCAGGTACAGAGCAGTCAGTGCAAAAAAGTGTAAATCTCCAAGCAAAGCCAAGCAGCTAGTTGATACGTTAACTTTGTGTTGACAGGAAGTACTTTGGAGAGCAGATTGGATTGTATTTTGCCTGGCTGGGTGTTTACACTCAGCTCCTCATCCCTCCCTCTGTACTGGGGATCATTGTCTTCCTGTACGGCATATTTACTGTTGACACCAACGTGCCGAGGTAGGAAGATAAAAATCCTTAAATCTCTTTGCATCAAGTACATATGTGATGTTATTTAGTGCACATGTTTGGCACATTGATATATTTATTCTACATATTCTGTTTGTTTATATGAGTTTGTTCATTTTGTGTATGTGTATTTCAGTCAGGAGACATGCGATGACAATCTGAACATCACCATGTGTCCGCTGTGTGACGGAGTGTGTGACTACTGGCGTCTGAGTTCGGTGTGCTCATTGGCCCGAGCATCATACCTGTTTGACAACGGAGCCACTGTCCTCTTTGCTATTTTCATGTCCCTATGGGGTAAATATACACTCTCATCCTCTAAATACACCTTTCTGAAAAGATATCTTGCAACAAGGATATATATTGCTTAACCAGCCAGCTCTTGGAAACTAACAGAGGACTGGGGGACAGTTTACAATTTATTTGATTGTATCTTTTTATAATTTATCCTTTATTTAATCATAGTAGTCACATTAAGATTAGCATCTCTTTTTTAAGTGAGTCCTGGCCAAGATAGCAGCATAAAGAAGGGTTTCACAGAAAACCATGACACATTAAGGTAGCACAGTCATGCATAAGATCAATACAGCAAATATATACACGTCCTGGAGAGAGTAGAGTAGCCCTTGGAAGCATTAGTTAAGCAGTACTTAAAGCATTTACGCTTCTGTTTGACATATTTACTGTTAAAGCCAATTCATTTGTTCTTTAAAATGGTCTACTCCAATGATATAGTCATTATTGCTTATCTTTCTGAGACACAAAATGAACTTCATGAGATCATGGTGCATGGTTAAAGGAAATCAACACATGCGCTGGAGCTTTATAGGTGCTCAGCTGGAGGGGTTGGGTGGGGTGTGGGGGGGTATGTATGAGTTTGGTGAGTGAAGCTATGTTGACGTTGACGTTAAAAACTAAGAGAATTGCTGAACAAAATGCCCCTACAGTTATAAAATCACCATGGTACTTCCTGGCATATCATTGTACAGTACACCAACCTTGAGGTGTACTGCCTGGTGTACAAGCGCACTCTGTATTTCCCTTATCCAGGGCCCTAGGGCTCTGTGTGGCCTAAACACAGCGCACTGCAAAAAGTGCTACGAACCAACGAACACAGAGTCCGGCTCTTATAGAGGTGCTCCTCCTGTTCACCTAAAACTACTACAGTAGCCTATATGGTCACTGCAAACATCCCAATTCCACTGCCCAATCATTGATTAAATTGTTTGCATGCAGTTATGCTTAAATGCTTTAATAACAGGGAATATATTCGCAAGTGTACTAATGTGCTTCTACAGGTTCAGTAACAAATTGGCAAGCTTATGATTTTTTGGGTTAAAATCTGGCTCATGACCTTTGTTGTATGTTGTTCTCTTTCTCCCATCTTTCTTGTCCCTCTCCACTCTATAGTATCTAAAAAAAGAGAAGAAATACCAAATAAGCTTTGGAAATTGAGCTAGTATCCAGAGGCCTTTTTATGAAATTGTTTTTGACCCAACAAGAACATTTGAAGAAATAATATTAACTCCTTCCAGCTATACACCCTAGATAGAAAATAGATGTAATGTGGCAGCGAAGGGAATGTATTCTATTCTGGTATGTTGTTTTGGACGTGGCTCTCTGGTTTTGGACTTTGAGTATTATTGTCTGTGATTACCATGGAGCCACTCAGAGTGTAGTGCGTAAACATAGACATCGCTATCAGTTGTCCGTATAGTTACTGTTTGATTGATACGTTAACATTTGTGCATTAAAAAATCTTAGTTTTGCTGTTTTTCCTTTTATTTTAACCCTTTTTTAAGCAGGCAAGCAGACTAAGAATGCATTCTTAAATACATATGTTAGGCTTCTGAGTTGCTCCACAGCAGTTTTGGCTTCAGTGCCTTGCTCAAGAGCACTTTAATGGTAGCTGTTGTGGAAGGTGTTCCCCATGCAAAGATTATTATATAGCAATTTGCAGCTTGGTCAAATATCATTCAAAAGAAGATAGTTCTCAGGGGTTTTTAACATTTCTCATGCTTGATCACTATTTTTACGTGTGTGTGTGTGTGTGTGTTTGTAGCTGCCTGTTTCCTCGAGCACTGGAAGAGGCGACAGATGTGTCTGAAACATACCTGGGACCTGACAAGCTTGGAGGATGAGGAGGTACAGTGCATGCATACATACATAAACACAGACACACACGCTTTGTATCTGTCTTTCTCTCTATTACTTTTCACATCCCCTGTTGTGTTTTTAAGCAGTCAGGGTGAGTGTGTTGACCTCATATCCCAGGTCAGGCACAAGGACAGAGGTCAGGGTGATGTGTGTCAGTTCACAGATTAAAACAACACTCAAAACAACACTCTCCCCATACACACACACACACACACACATACACATCAATACATGCACTGACACCACTCTGCCCATGACTGTAATGAGATTGGGCTGTTCTTAAAGCAGTGAGCTTGCTGGATAAGGTGAAGCAGCAGGGTCTCAACATACATACTCTCAGACTAATACACCTCTAATTCTCTCTCTCTCTCTTTCTCTTCCTTTCCCTCTCTCTTTCTCTTTCACACATACGCCTGTTAATGTGATGCTAATGTTTTTTACTCTATTCCTCTCTCTGCTGCCTAAAGGAGCGAGTCCAGGTGGGAGAATTTCTATACTGAATAAGTGTGAAAATGAATCAGAAGTGAATTAGAGTCTGGCCTGGGCAGTTGCACTTTTTAAGTGTGGTGTCGTTCTGTGCATTGCATATTACCAGGCATATTCTTCACTAGACAGGCCAAGTATTAAACTCTTGCTGATCATCTTGTGATGATATCATAAAATTGTGAAGCAAAGTAATCTGTACCACCATGCATATAGTATGTAATATGTGAATATTGAGGGTCAAAAATAGCACTGGATTTTAATCATAAAAAAGAAAAGAAAGAAACAGTTGAGTTCTTTCAAAGACTTTGTGCAACATCCTGTTGTGAGGCTAAAACTTGAGGACACTTCATGTAGGAACTTAGGGAAGACCTAAAACTTAATATCATGCAATTGCAATTAAAAATGTTGAATGTCGATAAATGTGAATGTAATTATGTTGTTATATGAATTTGTAACAAAGTTAAGTTGGCAGTCATTTATGTCCTGGTTGTAACTGGTAACTGAAACTGAAACTTACAGTGAAATAACTAAAATAAAAAATGTGATGTGACTATGTTTTTGCCCTGTTGGATATGGTGCTTCACTTTGTGCAGACCCATATTGTTTACCAGTGTATTTTTAACGTCTGTGTTTGTGTTGCAGGAGGAGCTAAGACCTGAATATGAAGCTGCTCTACAGGAGAAGAAAGAGAAGATGAGAGCAAAGACTAAAAATAAGGTATTGGATCTGAGTGTGATGTGTATGCACATACAGTAAATGTGTGTATGTTTGTGTGTGTCACACTGAGGCGATCACTTGAGCAGGTCCAAATAGAGTTTAATTAGCTCATTGTGCTGTAACAGGAATGAAATTGCACAGGTGCAATTAAACTGATAAGTTTCTCCCTTTTCTCTCTCCCCTTCCCATCTCTCCCACTCCCTGTTTTAACTCTGCTGCAGTTTGCTAAAACTGGGGATGGTGTAGATGGAGAAACAGACCGGATGCTGGGCTCCCAGGTAACACTGCACCTCTCTCTGTATGAGAGGGCAAGAGATGGGCAGAGTTGTTGGATGGAAAGGGCGGGGGAGAGGCAGGGCTGTTACATTTAGGTGATTTAAGCTCGCTTCATGCAGACTGTTAACAGGGATCTCACCACTTCACACCCAGCCAGGTTAACTCTAAATTGTAGCCAAACAAACAAAGCCAACGATTAGATCGCAGTCTGTCTGAGTTCTTAGTCTACATTCAAGTTATTCAAGATTAACTCAACATGTGTATGTATGTGTTTGTGTCGGTGCGTAAAGAGGAAACCCCCTTCTCCTCCTGTGGATGGTTGAGTCCAAAGCTGCTTACCTGCCTGAGATTAGCCCAGATTACTGATGGAGAGGGGGGAGGGAGAGGAAGGAGACGAGGGGATTTCTGTCCTCTCAGATGGCAAACATGTACCTGCCGTACAGAAAACATATGTGTGTGCATAGAACATGTGCTCAACTTTTATTAGATTGACAACACATATTGTAAATGCACATGGCAAGCACATAGTGTGTGTGTATGTGTGTTTCTGTGTGTGTATGCGTGTGTGTGTTTGTGTGAGTGTTTACCTGAGTAATATGTTTGTTTTTCCTGACAGCGAGAGCCAGAGTCCCTGGACATTGAGGATCACCTGTCAGGTTACCTCATTAACGTGTCCACCCTACTACTACTGGTACTGCATCCATACTCCATACTCCATACTCCATTATTGATCCCCCTATTACTCTTTTATAATGCTGTCACACTACACCATGCTCCATGATTATTGTCATTTTTTATGATGGTATCAGGCAGTCAACTGTAAGTCAGTATCAACACTTAGTCACCACGTATGCCTTTTCCCTATATCCTTATTATCTCTATCAATTTATCCCTCTATATTATTTATTTACTATTGCCCTCATTCTATCCATCAATTCCTGCTTCGATCTACAGTGAAATTATAATAACATTAAATAATAATAATCATGATAATAATAATAATAATAACAATAATTACTTTACTTGTATAGCACTTTTCTAAAAACAATGTTTACAAAGTGCTTTACATACAATAAAATTATCACTAGCAACAATTTTCATTGGCTGTTATCTAACATTTTATGTGTCTGTGTGCACGTGTGTTTGAATGTCATCAGATCGGCGCAACCTTCTCAGCAGTGTTTGGAGTGGCAATGTATCGCATCTGCATGCTGACGGTATGGTCCATGAACCCCGATCCTGAGGCCAAGGCCAGTGTGAGGATGACCGTCACGACAACAGGCATCATCCTCAACATGCTGGTGGTTCTGGTGTTGGAAGAGGTCTATGGAGCGATTGCTGTGTGGCTGACTGAGCTGGGTATTGAAACTCTTTATATACCGCATCGCTGTAATCACCAACGTTAGCTCCAGCATACCCCACTCCCAACAGCTCTGCATACACACCCCCTCGCTGAGCGAATCCAGAATAACATAACACAGTGTCTCTGACACAAATACAATAGCACCGCCTACATTAACCAATTACTGATGTGCATTAGCACGGCTTTTGCAAAAGGCCAATAATTATCATAAACAATGCTGAGCACCTTATAATGTTAGTAGCATCATGCCACTACAGCGGTGCAGCATAGCAACAAATATAATAATGAATATATTAGTCCTATCAGCTCATAATAAAAACATTACAAACTGACTTAGCTTTGCTTCATCAGGCTCAGCCATGCGAGCCTTGAGTGAGTGACTGATTTTGACAGATTTTAAAATATACATAAGTTTGATAGCTGTTAGGCCACCACCACACACATATAGTAAAATTGTCAAGGAATGTAACACACAATAAAGACAAAAAGACGTATTTCCATTGTGGTCCTATTAGATCTAGTATTAGATCTAATTTGTAGGGTTAGACTAGTCTACAGTCGAAAACAAATGTTAAATAACCTGTCCAGGAGACAAATGGCCAACTCTGCATCAGTTTTAATTCCTTTGGTCTTTCAACAACAATACAAATGCTTGTTTTTGTTTTTGACCTTGCCCTATCAAAGGGTATTTCAGAGGCCTACTGGATTTTTCTTGGCCTTATGACTGGCTGCTGCTCTGCCATATTTTACACTACCCACCTATCCTTGGGGGAACTGGTGGAATAGTTATGAGGGGTGGAAGGGGTTCCAGCTAGGGAGGAGATCATTTATGCCCCGAAAAATACAGTGAGCTGAGTACAGGGAACAACAACAAACCAAATAGGAACAAAATAATTTGAAGTTCATCCTTCCACCGTATCTTTGGACATACTGAGATTGTAGACTAGATGAAAGTGAAAATTTAAACTTGTAACTTCTACTATACTACTGTAGTCCATTCCCTCTTGGAAGAAAGTGGTCTTAAACCTAGTGTGTTTTCATAATTGAGCTGCCGCCAACTGAAGAGAATCAAATCTTTTACATTGCTGGTGTTTACAGACATCACAGCCAATTAATGAAAGAGTGATTGTTTTTGAGACTCAGTAATAGCACTCTCGCAGTAAAATGCTTTAGAATAACAATTTCAAATATTTTGAGCAGATTTCAGAGATTCAGAAAGCTAGGGACCCACCTGCTTCTGACGTGTTCACAATCTACAGAACAGTCACACAGGTGACTGAGCCTAGAGCAGCTTTATGATGCCAAGCAGAGAGGCTTGGTTGAGGATTGAACACCTGACCTGTTGTCAGGGTCGACTTCCGAGCCATGGGGTCACTGCACTCTGACCTTGCTGAATTCTATATATAGAAGGAATTACTCAAGCCAGTTTCTGTTTGGCTGCATTACATACAGTGGTTTCCAAAGACAGTCGTGATGTTTTGAACAACTTTTTCCTCACAGTGTACAACACACAGTATGTAGCCATTGAAGGCCAGCTTACTGCTTTGGATATTACAGTTGCAAGTCTCTATTTCACACTTTTTGATTGAGTATCAGCAACTGGTTCGCTAATGTTTGTGCTGTACTATAAAATTGATATTGTGTATATAATGATGTTATTGCCTGTCTCTCCTTTCCATCAGAACTTCCTAAGACAGAGGCAGAGTTTGGGGAGAGGCTGATCTTCAAGTCATTCTTCCTCAAATCCATGAACGCCTTTGCACCCATTTTCTATGTGGCCTTCTTTAAGGGAAGGTGTGTACAGTCTTGTTTTTAGTCTTCATGTCTCTGTCAACAAGGGCCAATACAGAATGCAAATATCACACCATATTGTATGTGGATGCATCTCTCTTTTTTTTTTAATCTTACTTCACTCACTCTTTACTTTGTACCCCCTCTGTCTGTCTCTGCTCCTTGCTTGGTCTTCTCTTCATGCAGGTTTGCTGGGCGGCCTGGCGATTATGTTTACATCTCTGGGGACTATCGCATGGAGGAGGTGGGTTCATTTACACATGGTTATTGTGTGTGTGTGTGTGTGTGTGTGTATGCGCATCTTTGTCTTAAGTACATGTGTGTTATATATATTCCACAGTGTGCACCACCAGGCTGCCTCATCGAACTGTGCATCCAGCTCAGTATGATCATGCTAGGGAAGCAACTCATCCAAAACAATGTGTTCGAGGTTCTTGTACCGTACGTATTTTAAGCCCTAACTACATACATTTCTGACAAAATTGTACCATTGAGCACAATCTCTACTCTCTATGAGAAAGAATATACAATGCTTGCTCTCACTCTGTCATCTCTGTCTTGCTTTATTTTTTATTTTTTTTCCAGTAAGCTGAAAAAGATGTACAGAACGATGCAGGAGGAAAAAGGGAAGAAAAGAGCAGCGGAGGATGAGGAGGATGACACAGAAAGGAAGAGGCCAAAGCAGCAGTTTGACAAAGATTTTGCCCTGGAACCCTTCGAAGGCGTGAGCCCAGAATACATGGAAATGAGTGAGTCTCTCTTATACTCATTTGCTCGCTCATTCATTCACTTAGTCACTCACTCATTCACCCACTGTAACTGTGTGTGTGTGTGTGTCCGTGTGCTTGTCTATGTTCATATTTACAGTAATCCAGTATGGGTTCGTGTCTCTGTTCGTGGCCTCCTTCCCTCTGGCACCAGCCTTCGCTCTGCTCAACAACGTCATTGAGATTCGCCTCGATGCTGCGAAATTTGTCACTGAGATCCGGAGGCCTGATGCTGTGAGGTGTAAAGACATAGGTACAGATCACAAGCGGGAGCATATCCACTCTGTCAGTCTCTGTGTGAATGTGTAATACGTTGTCCTGGAACTTTTACTCACCTTCTTTCCCTTTACTCCACTCCACCCCTCCATTTTTGTCTCCATATCTCAATATCTGTCTGTCTGTGTCTCTCGCTCTTTCTCTTACACACACACACGCATACATACACACACATGCACACACACACACACACACACACACACATACACACACAAACATCGCCCTTTCCCTCTTTGTCTCTTTTCCTGCACATGCTGTCTCCAGGGATTTGGTACAACATTCTCTGTGGAATCAGCAAGTTCTCTGTCATTACAAATGTAAGTGTGTGTGTGTCTGCTGTGCCCATAACCTTTGACCTCTGGCGGACAAAGGCTTACTGAGCCAATGTACACAACATCCTCATTTGGACAATAGGTGATGATGATTTCCTGTCAAAAGCGTGTCAATACCGACATCTCTATGGGTTCACTGTTTCAGATCCATGAGTGTGTTGCTTTATGCCATATGAAACACAGTGAAATAGATGCTATATGCCATCATTAATTTAATATGATGGCATACATAACTCTAAGTATCCATCTGTAGATGTGTTGGCTCGACCTCTTGGTTGTACATTTTTGTAGATTCATTGATTTTGCGTCATAGATTCATGTTGTTCCAGCAGCTGTTATCTTTTAGCAGATATACAGTTGTCCAGCATTACAGCTATATCAGAGCAGAGATGTAGAGAAGTTGCAAAAATTGATAATTGATATGAGATATTTTCAAGTTTGTATAAAGTAGATAGTGCTATTAGTATTAAATTATTGGTATGAATGAGGCTTTTGCCTATCCAAGTGAATGTGGTTGATATTGACCTAGTGACCTGGTACATGATCATGTGGCAGAATACAGTACTATCAGTTCTTTGTTTTTCTCCCTAGGCATTTGTCATCTCCTTCACGTCGGAGTTCATTCCGCGGATGGTGTACCAGTACATGTACAGTGTGAATGGCACTATGAATGGCTACACAGAGCACTCGCTGTCCTACTTTAATGTTACCAACTTCCCACCGGGTACCGCACCCACGTCCACGCTCATCACCGGAGTCTCCATCTGCAGGTCAGAGTAACACTCTTATCTTTGACCAGCCTTGACCTTCCTCTGAACCTTGCAGCTTAAGTTGCTTCAATACAGAACTCTTGCCTAGACTTCTCAAAAATTGTGCAATGCGGCACTATCTGCAAGGATTAAATTGTTTACGCTAAAACGTACTTAGCATAACCAGATTGTTAAGTAAGTTTACCAAACACATTGCTTTAATTTTCTTCTATAAGGTGTGGAGAAGATGTTACCTTGCTAACACCTAGACTTACTCTGTCTCTGTGTATCAGGTATAAGGACTACAGAGACCCACCATGGGAATCAGATGCCTACACCTTCTCTAAACAGTACTGGTCTGTCCTGGCTGCAAGACTGGCCTTTGTCATCTTTTTCCAGGTATGAGACAGACAAACAATATTTCCCAATAAGACCCTTTCCTCTCATTTCTGGCTAATGGAGACAGTAGGAAAAGTTCAATACTGTCAGACAGAACTGTTCCATGACATATTTCAAAGCCATTCCCCTTCTGCTCTGATCCACACCCTGATATCTAGCTCCACTTATAAATCATCAATTAAATAATACTTTCTTTACTCTTTAATGAAAAATACAGTGTCAGTATTATTTATCTTTAACGCAAATCAAAAAATAGGGGGACCATCATAGGGGACCATGAATAAAGTAGAGCAGAAATTAGGTCCAAGGACACTCATGTAAATGCAATGACCCACAGCAAGAAAATTCTTTAGGGTGTTTAGCTATTCCTAATTCCTTTGTCTTTCACCCTGCAGAACCTGGCCATGTTCCTTAGCATGCTGGTTGCCTGGATGATCCCAGACGTGCCGCGGTCTCTGCGGGAACAGCTGAAGAAAGAGAACATGATGCTGATGGAGTTTCTGCTGAGTGACGAGCAAGCGGGACGTACCAAAGGTCACGCCTCCAAGCGCTCCAGCTCGTGCTTTCCCGCAAACATAGACATTGTAGTGGAGGCGCCACCTCAAGAAGAGGAGGGGAAACAAGTGGTGGCGGTGGTGGAGGAGCTGGAGGTTGAGATCAATCTGGACGAACCCAGAAGGAACAGCGGCAGTGATCCAGAGCTTGGGAGGTCAATTGAAGAAGTCGAAGAAGATGGAGGAGGAATGGGAGGAGATGATGGTGGAGGAGGAGAAGGCGGAGAAAAGGAAGAAGATGGAGAAATGAATAAAGGGGATGGTGGAGGGGATAAAGAGGGAGAGGGAGAAGAGGAAAAAGAGGAAAAGAAGGAAGTAGAAAAAGAGGAAGGAGGAGAAAGAAAGGAAGAAGAAAGTAAAGCTGAAGTGAAGGCAGAAGAGGAGCAGCATTTCTCTGTTGATCTGGACGCCTTCATGAATGAGTTGGGCCTGTTAGGTGAGAGGAGAAAACTTAATGTTTCTTTCTTTTAGTCTTCTGCAAAGCTTTTTGCTTGTATATTTGCAGTGTCTATCAATGTGTCACATTTTCTATGAAGTAAATGTTGATGCCTTGTGATTAATTTTTGCCTTAAATTTGTTTTCATGTAGATGAGGAACCCTCATCCAGCACGGCTAAAGATAGAGAGCTGCCCCGCTCAGGCTCCAAACAGCAGTACCACGAAGACCATGAGCTCCCAGCACGCCCGGATCTATCATCTAAGAGAGGCTCGTCCCAGAGTCTTAAGGGCTCCAAGGCAGACATCAGGTCCCAGACATCGGATCCCAGGCTCTTCTCACTAATTGGTCCTCCTCCCAGAGACCCAGGCTCTAGGGCAAAGGCCCGCTGCTCCACCCTACCTTCCCGCCAGAGAGGTGCTGAAGTTTGTTACAGCCTGCCGCGCCCTAGCCACTCCACCAGCCTCACCAAGTTCCAGCAGATGTCCACACTAACTCCTCCTGCCCGTCTATGCCCTTCATCGTCAGTCTCATCCAACCCATTCTCTCTCTCGCACACACCGTCTACATCCCCACATCCCACGCAGCCCCCACCTGTCCACCCCGAGTCCCCGCAGCCCACAGCCCCCTCACCCAGTGAACTCTTCGTGCTGAAAGGCCCTCCACCCCAGCAGCCGCGCTCCAGGGCCAAAGGCCGCTGCTCCACCTTGCCTGCCCGCCAGAGAGGCCCCGGGGCCGAGGAGTGCACCACCAAGCCTAGCCACTCCACCAGCTTTACAAGGCTGGGAGACCGCATCCCGCCGTCCCGCAGTGAACTGAAGCGTGACACTCACGTATGAGAAGAGGGAGACAGCAACGGACAGGGAAAGAGGGTGGGAGGGGGAGGGGAAGGGGAAGGACTATCCAGATTAGCCTCACCTTTCTTTGTGCCTGGAGCCTCCCCCCTCCCTCGGGCCTCCCTATCTGCATACACAATATCTGGGGTCTATAAAGAGACCATCCAGACGAACTGAACCTCCTTTTTATCCTCTTAATCTTCATGGAGACGTTTATACCGCTCAATGGTTTAGTGTTGATCTGGACAAGGGGAGTGGTGGACAATTCAGAGTTACACTGCAGTGCTCTGGAACTCTCTTTGCCATGCCTGAAGAAATTTACCATTGAAACTAAGACTCTTTCTACTATTTTTTGGTTGTTTTTTGTTGGTTTGTTATTGCCACAGCTCAATAGCCACTGATCCTCTGTTAGTCTCAGTCAAACACATGCAGCAGTGCTGCCTTGTAGACCAGAGGGAGATGGAAATTATACAGCACAACTAGTATAAATCAAAAGAGTTATGCTTGTAGATCTACTATTTATTTTTAGTGTTTTGATATATAAAAATATTCAAAATTATAATAAAATAACGACACATTTTTGAAATCTTTTTTTCCTTGTGAACTCTCAAGGTCATGGGGTGAACCTGTTTGATGGTGAACATTTCAGTCATGTTGTCCGTGCCACAAGTGCTTGGATAATGGAAAGGAAGGGTAAAATTGGACGTACCACTCTATTCATTGCATTTTAGATTAAGAAATGATCGATATCAAATGTCTGAGAGGTGAGAAATACAACACATGTCTAGAGGTGCTTCTCTTCAGCGATGGTGAGCAGAAACATGTCATCATGATGTTGAATAACCTCGCCTAATCAGTTCTCAGAACAGACCTGACTGGCAGTAAACATGACATCAACAACAACAGTAAAACATCTCACTAGTAATCCTGGCAGGAAGATGGCGTCAGGATCCACACTGGCACTGTGTTGACTCTATTGCCCCCCTCTGGTGTATAGTGGAACATCACCAAATTATTCTGTGTCCCACATTTTAAATATGGATGCCAAGAGATGTATTGCTTTACTTCTATATTGTTCTTACATTTTCACTGCAGTCCTGCAAAAGTAAAAAGTATCTCAGCAATTGATAATTCCACACCAACTTCACAGATATAAACTGTTGTACTGTACATTTACACATGAATCTTTCTTACTGACTATGAGAGGGGAAGCAATTCATTTGGTCATGGTCATGTCCTTTCTATTGATATTTGTTATCTTAATTACCTAGGCAACAAATTACACAGACTGATGTTACACTATCTCTCTCTCTAGTCTCTCTCTCTCTCTCCCTTTGTATGTGAACGTTCCCTTTTCTCTTCTTCCATTACCTGTATTAGCCCCTCCTCTCCTGCCCCTGCAGTGAATGGGGCCTTTGTGGGGGGCTTCCCAGCATTCCAAGGGAATTCTTCCAGGTGAGGGTATGCAAACAATCTAGTGCTCAGATGACCGCTGCAGCAAACCGTATACAGCTGTTTTGATGCAAAATGCTCCTAGGACAGCTAGAGGTTTTCAGTGCTGAGCTAACCTTACAGGACTGAACTGCAAGGGTGTGATCACAGCAGCAGTCAGAGGCAGAGAGAGAGAGAGAGAGAGAGAGAAGAGAGAGGAGAGAGAGAGAGAGAGGAGAGAGAGAGAGAGGGAGGGAGGGAGGGGAGAGAGAGAGGGAGTGAGGGAGGGAGAAAAGGAGCCCATTCCCTCTAACCAGGTGAGCCATCACACACACGCATGCTCAAAAACACATGCTCATTGGAGCATGCTGGCTCACATACTATACAGTACACTGTGTAGATTAGGGGAAGTGTTAGAGGGCATAAGCAAATATTTGCCTTCCTTTTTACTTTTGACACTTTGAAAACTTTGAACACTCTTTGAAGAATGGCTACACAATAGCTGGAACGCTTGCCTAAGGTATAGGATCTAACAGTACTGTTATCTGGTGTGAATCAGTACAGTCTATACATACTGTACAGGTCACAGATTGGCTTCTCACAGACAGGTCCCTGGACGAGACACTGCACTATCCACACTGGGCATACTGAAGGTGAGTGCGTTTGTGTGTGTGCATGCGAGTACATGCGCATGTGCATAAATTAATGTGTGTTTGTGTGTGTGTTTGTGTTCTCACCGGCATAAAAGGGATTGGACATGTGTTCACTTTCTCATTTGTAACCTATCTTCCATCCTCTTGATTCTATAAATATGGATGTGTTTTTGAGTGTGAAGTTCAGGTAGATGGCTGAGACTATTTCGGTTTCTCATGTTATTTCAGTGAGCTTCATTTGTCACACAGCATCTGTACCCTCCTCCTGCCTCAGCTCCCCCTCTCTCTTCTGTTGGAACTTGTCTATTCCAAAGGCCACGCTGCCTGCAGGTATGCTGGTTTTCCCATGCTGGTTTATTAACTAACTTAGGAGTTTAGAGACGCACTAATACAAGATATTATATCTCAGGTGAGTGAGACAGGACCTCACAGCAACATGTAAACATTTATCATTCTTTATGTTTACACCATTTAGACATAGACACAGACTTCACCCTTGATTTTACACATCAGGAAAGCAGTTTTCTGATTGTTCAATTGACAATTGTTGCTTTATCTGCATTGTCTGTTATGGGCAGAGTCCACAAAAGGAGGGACTTTACTTCTCTAATCTTTACCTCCAATTACTCCTCAACCCCTTTATCTCTCTTGCCCTTTGACATCTTGTTCTCTATCACCAAATCACTCTCTTCCTGCCATGTCTGCATGTTCACATAACAGTTCTACTGTCAGAATCTCAGGAATTACATAAATTTGGGGGTTTAATATTGGGAAACGGGGTGTCCTGGTGGTTCAGTGGTTTATGGCACGTACCATGTAATCGTGACGTCCAGGGTTTGAATCTGGCCCAGGACATTCGTCGCATTGTCATCGTCATCTCCCTCTCTCTGCCTTCTTCCCTGTCTCTCTCCACTGTACTATGCAATAAAGCAGAAATGCCATAAAAATAATAATCTCAATATTGGGAAATTGTAGTGACCACAGCTTGAAATTGGTACTAGCCAAATAGTGGTAGACTTTGGCTGTGACTGGTAAATCTGTCAAGTGTACAAGCTGCTTCAGCAGAGCACCAGCCTGTGTTCAGTCTTTTCTATTTTGTTTGAAAATTGTGCTGGCTGAGGCTTAATTAAATTGGTTGAATCCACTTGCCTAGTTGGCCAGTTGGCATAGTTTTATGCTATATACTGCAAAAAAATATCCATCTTAACAAGTCATGTTGAGTCTTAAAATTATATTTCTCTTAAAAGCAAGTGAAAAATCTGCCAATTGGAGGAGGAGGATAATTTCACCTGATTTTTCTGATGCGAATCAAATTTTTTCAAGATTTTTTCTTGAATCAAGTGTCATTTCCTTGATACCAGTGGAGTGATCTGCCGTATTCTGCCTTGGAAACAAGTGGAATTATCTCCCCGTCAGCAGAATTTCACATTTGTTTTAAGAAAAAATACGATGTTGAAACTGAATATGAAACTCAATGATGTTTTGCAGTATGTCAGTAAATGTTTCACTTGGCATATTCCATGTTTCTCAGCAGCATGTTGGAGACGGTCAGTGACTGGCTGTGGTGGGAACGTCTGTGGCTGCCAGCGAACATCTCCTGGTCTGATCTACAGGACCATGAAGACCGGATCTATGCTAAACCCTCTCAACTGTACGCTGTTCTGCCCTGTGCCCTCTGCCTGCTTTTAGTCAGATGCCTGTTTGAGAGGTGAGGAAGTGTGTGTGTGTGTGTGTGTGTGGGTATGACTTAAGTCACTTTCAGGGACACAAACCAGACTTAAGACCAGTTGATTGGGGACGGCTTGTGCAATTGGGGACAAAAGCCATGTCCCCAACTGGTAAAAAGCTGATTTTTGGGTGGTTAAGGTTAGGGTTAGGTTAAGGTTAGGGTAAGGGTTAGGTTTAGGCAAGTAGTGGTTATGGTTATGGTTAGGGTAAGTCTCCAGGAAATGGATGTAAGTCTATGTAATAGACATACCGTAAGTAAGACTGTGTGTGTGTGTGTGTGTGTGTGTGTGTGTGTGTGTGTGTGTCAATGTGTGATTATGACCAGACTCATAGCTATACATTCTCCTTATTTCCCGTTGTGTGTGTGCTGTTGCAGGTACCTGGCCACACCATTGGCTGATGTTTGGGGAATTAGGGATAGGATTCGTCTCACAGCAGAGCCCAACCCCACCCTAGAAAACTACTTCTGCAGCCAATCACGAGTCCCATCACAGGTACGTTAAGGGGCACTTCTCTGAAAAACAGAGATGATTTACTAGTCACATAATCTCACACATCTCCCAAAACTGGCAACAGTCATACACTAATGCATGTGGTGTGACATTATAGAGAATTGATGAGAATGAAGTTGTCTTCCAAGTGAGGAAACTTCATCCATGTAGTGATTAGAGGTAAAAAAGCAATGACTAAAGCCTCACAGGGGAATACTGTCAGGGGAAGTTGTTTTATATACTAAGTGCAGTGACTACTAGTGATGAGAGGAACAAGGCTTTCTGAAGCTTTGAACCAATTGAACCAATTGCTTTGGAAAATGCTTCACTGTTTCGAAATGCTCGAAACACCGCACGCTGGTGATGTCTGCTGGTCAAATGCGTGTAAATGCAACGGGAAGACTAAAAAAAAAAAAACCTAGAATGATTCAACGATTTGTATACTTGCATATATTACTTGCATATATTTTCATTTAAGAGTAGTCTAAAATATCCTGAAATAAACAGACCTAAAATTATGTAGAATATGTAGGCCTTCATATGGTTGTATTTTAATGATTTTCATGATATCATTTGTGTAAATAAAGTATGTGTATAGCTTATATTTACAATTAAATACAATATTTATGTTTATGTTGTAGACTTCATAGACATACATAAGAAGGCATTTATATGCTCATACCTTAATTTGTATATGAAATACTGTAAAATTAATTTGTGTATGAAAGAAGTGCATGGAATAGGAAATTCTGTGATGGGGAGTGTTTGTGTGACTGGGGCTAGATGAGGGAGGGAGTGTTATGAATTTTTATTGAAGAAAACAATCTTGGTCTCTTTCTTGCTCCCTCCATTTCTCCAAAACAACTAAATCTCTCTGAATATCACAGAACGTTTCTCTGTCTCTCTCCTACATGAAAACAACATTTAGTCATTTTTATTTGCTTTTACTGTAAATATTAGGGAAAAGGCACATCAGGTGATCTGCAGGAAATCTGAAATCACTAACTGCGGATCAGCCCAAATTCGAATCAGTCAGTATGAGCCTAAGTTATGACAACTGATTCGAGATCAATAGTTGCCATACATTTGACACAGGTTCAGTTTGGAGTCGACCCCCCAATGTCCAATCAAGTGACTTGTCCACTTTGATACGCGCCTCAAAGCACAGGTTCAACACAGCAGTGTCACAAATGTTTTGAAACGTTTCAAATCGCTGCTTCGAGTCCATCCATCACTAGTGACTCCTGTAGTTCTTCTTAGAAATTCAAATCAAAACAAAGCATTACAACAAAATATTCTATTGAACTAAAGATGTGACGACCTTTCTTGGAAAGTCCATGACACCTACGGTTAGAATAAAGATGAGTTCAGCTTATACAGAGTCCCATGGCTTCTTACAAAGTTCTCTTTCTTTACACAAATATTTGGTCAAGTGAAAATATGTTATTACTTTGTATCAAATTTGGCTCACCGGGGAGCCGAAATCAGTGCTTGGTGTGTAACTTGGCTCCACAGAGTGCATTTTAGGGTGGAAAGAGGGTAACGTGGATCCTTTCCCTCGTGTCCCAGGCTGATGTGAGGTCTCTCTGTAAGAAGACCAGTTGGCCAGAAAGGAGAGTTCAAGTCTGGTTCAGGAGGAGGAGAAACCAGGAGCGGCCAGGGCTTCGCAAGAGGTTCTGTGAGGCCAGGTGTGAGCGTGTGTTTGTTTGTACACAGATGTGCGTGTGTGTGTGTATGTGTGTTCATGTAGATGTGTGACATTATTATGTTCTTGCCTGTCAACAGTTGGAGATGTGTGTTCTACTTGTTTGCATTTGTCGGCGGAGTCATAGCTCTCTATGATGTGAGTATTTCTGGGTATTTCTTTTCCCAGTTTTAGTACAGGAATTGTTTGGCATGTTTGTTTCTCGTGTTTTCCATTGCTTGAATATTTTGCTCTGGTGCTGTGGGACCTCTCTCTCTCTCTCTCTCTCATGTCTCTCTTCCTCTTTCTCTGCATCTCTCTGTGCTTCAGGGTTTTTCTCACACACTGGCAGTTGACATCGCAGGCAAACATGCATGAGCTTGTTGGCCAACGTTTTACCCTTGGCGCTGCTTTCAAGCATATTGTCCAACCCCCTCACACTCCTCTTCTTCTCTGTTTCTGCTGGATTTAGAAACCTTGGTTTTATAATCTGAGGGAGGTTTGGGCAGGCTTCCCTAAACAGGTGAGCGTTACCCCCATTACTTTGGGTATAAAGATGCCTTGAACAATATTACAATATATAGTATAGTGTAAGTAAACCATCTCGTCATCACGTGTGTGTGTGTGTGTGTGTGTGTCCATGTAGTCCATGCTGCCGTCTCAGTACTGGTATTACCTCTTGGAAATGGGCTTCTACCTTTCTCTGCTCCTCAGCCTCACATTTGATGTGAAAAGGAAGGTAAGGGGACAATATGTGTGCAGATAAAATAGAGTGCAAAGAACTGCACTTATTCAAAGAAACACAAAGAGTTTCATTTCAAAATGCTTTAACCTTAAATCCATTACTCAGTATGTTAAGATACAGGTTTCTATATCCAGCAAAATGTTAGTTTTGCATGAAAAGAAGGTATAATAGTTAGTAACTAATAATAATTATCTTTCAAATACCATATCAATTTTGAGATGAAACCTTTATTTACCTATCACATTATAAACACACAAGAACAATTTGAATTGGATGTGTATGTGAGTGTGTGTGTGTGTGTGTGTGTGTGTGTGTGTGTGTGTGTGTGTACATGGATGCATACATGCTTATATGTTATGTGTGTAGGACTTCAAAGAGCAGGTGATTCACCATATAGCCACTCTGACTCTTCTGGGTTTCTCCTGGACTTCAAACTACATCCGTATTGGCACCCTCGTCATGGCAGTTCATGACTCCGCTGATATACTGCTAGAGGTCAGTTCTGCTCTCACATCAGCGCATGCACATGCCAATTTATGCAAAGACTGATTGTGATAGGCTGGCGCAGGTGTTAGGTGATAACTGTGAGGCATTACATTGTCACTGTGCTACTACTACGTCATTAACTTGAATGTCAGTCAAAACGCCATTTAAATTCCTACAAAAACCAAACACTTATCCCCCTAGTTCCATCTCAGCCTTCTCCCAAAACTACTTTTTTTTAAATGTTATTTTCAGGCATTTTATGCTTTATTTGACAGGGACAGTGTGAGAGAAAGACAGGAAGGTATGGGCGAAAGAGGGGAGGACATGCAGCAAATGACCGCTGGCTGGATTCAAACCCAGGTCGCTATGGGAAGGTCTGAGCCTTATATGGTACGCGCTCTACTCGGTGAGCCACCGGGGCGCCCTCTCCCAAAACTATTTAAGTTAACGAAGCCAACCTTTTACAACCCCTCAAAATAAATACAAATAAATAAAATGTCCATCAAATTTCTCCAAACAGCTTGTGCAGCATAATCCAAGTTTTGCAGCCACACGATTGCACTATGGGTCCAAAAGTCCAATATTTACTTCATTATATCCTATATTTTTCTCAGCAACATTGTTTTGTGCCACCTGGTCACCTGGTTGCTCAATTCAAACAAAATGCCCATTTAGAAATCCTGCCAGCAGCAACTTTAATGACTGAATTTTTAAGTTTGGGTGAACTGTTCCTTTAAAAGACAAAGAATCCAACCAGATTCTTTTCACTGTTTTTACTTCATCCTCTCACAGGGTGCAAAGGTATTCAACTATGCCAAGTGGCAGCGGACTGCTAACGCGATGTTTGTGGTGTTTACAATTTTCTTTACGGCGACAAGACTTGTCATTTTGCCTTTCTGGTGAGTTTTGCAAAACAGAAGTATGCATGATGCATGATGGCCTCAGTGAAAGGTGTGAAAAAGTCATGTGTGCATATCTTCAACAGGCTGATCCACTGTACATGGGTGTACCCAACAGAGCTGTTCCCTCCCTTCTTTGGCTACTACTTCTTCAACGCCATGTTGCTGGTTCTGCAGATACTCCACCTCTATTGGGCCGTTCTTATATCGCGAATGCTTTACAAGTTCGTCTTCAGCAAGGTGCTGTACAGCAGTATGTGTGTCTGTGTGTAAGAAGAAGGGGATGTATGGAAACTAGAAAATCACTTCTGCAAGTTGCATGTTTTTGTCTCACCGTCTCTTTCTCTTCTATCTCTCCTCCTTGGTTCTCCATCGTCTCTGTGGCTCATCTCCATATTGCAGCTGGAAGGGGATGACAGGAGTGATGAGGAGGAGGATGACAGTGAGTCACCAAAGGAGAGAAAGCACAGACTGAGTCACAGAAATGGCTCAGGAGCCAGAGGCCGGGCCAACGGGCACTGACACAGACAGACAGAGAGAAATCCAGACAGAAAGAGAGAGAAAGGAACATGGACAGAGAGATAGACTCTGAGTCCAGATGCCAGCGGTTGCCAAGAGCCCACAGAGGGAATTTCATAACATATTGAAAAGGAGTCAGTATACTTGAGCAGACAATATGATTTTTTAAAAGGAACTGTGAAGGATAATGCATGTGATTTGAAGCTGCATGGTTTCTGGAGTTCTCTGAATCCAATGTTAAACTTTGAAAATGTATATTGTGTCATTCTACTCTTAATTAAAAAAAGAGCAACAGACACCACCGTTGGTTTTGCCTTTGATGATGGTGCTGATGATAATGATGGTGACGATGATAGCAATGATGACAGTTATGAGTCCTATGTGTGTGGGAGTGTTCACAGGTGTGAGTGTGTGAATAAAAAACAAAAGCACTGTGTTTTTAAGATAATGTAGGACTGTATATGGTTCAAAATCCATTCATGACAGGATACAGAATTTATGTGGGAAGCAGCATGAGCATTATACACATGAGTCATGACATTATACACACTAGGTGTAAACAGTGGCATTCAGGCTATTTTTTAACTGCATCAGCACGCCCTCTAGCGACGATTAGCGGGAACTGACGGGAGGTGATGATCACGACACCACAGTCAGAGTCAGTTACCATGGATACCACTACACAAACCACGCATACTAGCTAAGTTAGCGGGTTGGGAAGGCTCTTTAAACACAACAAGTAGCTTAACTTAATAATTTACTAGTACACGAATTGTTGCCAGAATTACTCAGCATGACTCATGTGAGAACTTACTGCCCAAGCGTGCGAGTCGGAAACTGGAACGAGGACCTATGCCTGGAAGAGGTTTGTTTTAAAAATGACCAGTTGAGTCACATTTTCCAGCAACTGGCAATGTAGCCTAGCTTATTTCTATTTCTGGGACCATTGTGTTGTTTGGTGGTGTATTTTTCCTCTTCCCATGGGTAACTGACCAAACGTAGATGACTCATGTTGAGATTTCAAGTGCAGATTGATAGTAGAATATTTACACTTAACACCAGTGGAGCAACGGCTTCTTTTTAGACCCGCTATTTTGTACTGACATTCAGTAATCACACAGGGAGACATCCATCATAGAAACCACAGAGATACCAAATGCAAATCCGATATCCCCAATAAACCGAAACATAATGCAAAGCAGTCACAAGATATTCCAGTAAGGGCTGTGTGACTCACTTTTTCTCGGCTGAAAAATGACTATGCTATTGCTATCACTGTTGCTCCACCTACAGCTATAACCCACGTCTTTATGCAACTAGTCCCACAAGGTTTTATGCGCTGTAATCTATCACATGAAAACTAGACATGTTACAAATCAATATCATATGGTTGGTTGTAGCATTACCTTGATTTTGTTACTGTTAGCCAGTGGTTTGGTTATACTGACAAAATTAATGGGCTTATTGAAAAGGCTGATGATGCAATGATCAGTGTTTAAGTTGTCAGTACTTATTCTACTGGCAGTTTTGACTGGTGGAGAGATTTTGAAGTGTACATATTTTTCATGGTGATGTTTCTCTCCTAAGGATGCACTGAAAGAGTTTCTGGAGAGAAAAGAGAGGGGTGAGCTCGCTGTCCAGAAAGTAGCCTTCCTCAAACAGAACATTTTGAGCCAGGTAAAATGGGTGACACTATTCAACAACACCACAACAATAATATCATGAGAATGAGGGGGATGGTGATGATGATGAAGATGAATAATATCGAGGTGATGACAATGATAATTCTCGTGTGTGCTATTGTGTGCAGGTGAATCTCTCTGTGTCCAAGGATGGTGGATTGCGCTTCGGAGATGTTGTGATGTTGGTGAATATGGGAGGGCCGAATAGGGAATGCACTACAGTCAGCATCAACGCAGACATCAACAGTTTGACAAAGGCTCCTCACCCTGTCATTCAAGCCCCGTGTGGAGTCAGTGCAGGAAGAAGTGTGCAGCCGTGCACACGCACTGCCTTTATCATCACCAGGTACACACACACACACACACACACACACACACACATACAAACACAACCACACCACCATCACACATGGTAGTTTACTAGCTTTATTCACATGTAGACACACACAGATGTAACCTGTAACACCGCTTGTCTGTGTTTAGTGTAGATGGCAGTCCTGAGGGATCGGCTCTACGTTATGAGCAAAGTTTTGCGCTGAAAACAACAAGTGGCTTTGCTGGAGGAGTGAGTAACCTCACTACACACATGCACACACACACACACACACACACACACTTAGTCATACAAACACAGAATGAAATGTGAGTTCGACACAAACTGCCCGATATATTAAATTGCCAACTTTGCTCTTCAACCATGTCTGCTATGTCAGTGCCTCTTTATAAAACAGAAAGTTTCAGTCGTCAGTTCTGATTGGCTGAGTTGCTTAGCAACCAAGATGTTTAACTACAGTTTGCAAACACACAATGACAGTAACAGAAGAGTAACATTTAATTATTAATATTATTGCTGTTTACTAAAAATAAGACACTTATTGAGCGTGTGTTCTCCTTTTATTACAGTTGTTTTTTACAGCCATTTAATTAAAGCAATAAGCCAACAAGGCTGTGTTTACACTGATTTTTTAACTGCAAAGAGGGTTCACTTTGCGTTGACTTATTGCTTAAATGAATCACATCGTCAGCGTGTCACCTCTCAGTATGGTTGTGTATATTTTTCCCTCTCCCCTCAGCTTTATTTGACCAGCGACCTGCGGACTTTTCAGAAGGTAGATCGAGATTGACATTCATCATTTATTAAAGACGAACAATGAGAATTTACCTAGTAATCACCAAGTGATCATGCGTGTGTAACAAAGCTTCTGCAGAAAACTTAGGTGCACAGTTATCATAATTTAGTACATAAATGTGCATTTGGTTGTAAATCAAAGTGTGATGTAAGCAAGGAAAAGTGTTGCAAGTGTTGCATTTGACAATGCTGTTTATATCCATGGAAAGGTCAAAAGTAGAATGCAACATTTAAGTTTTTCATTTTCTATCTTTGCCATCCTGTCAATCTGAAACTATTGTGACTTCATTTGAAGTGTGCGAAGAAGTCCCGCCTCCAGGAAGTGAGTTTGGATGAGGATCGTTCTTTTGTGTCGTGGTGGAAGATTGTGCACTTTGACCCCCAGGAGAGGCTTGAATATGAGGGTCGACCTGTTCCCGTAAGTCTACTCCCTGGCTCCGTGTGTGACCGTTTCACCTGTCAGTCCTAGTCACTAGAGTAGCTAGCTACTATACTATTACAACCTGAAAATATTTTATCTCCATAGTTAAAAACTGGTTACACCAATATGTATCAACACTGGTATTTTCCACTTTTTACTGGAATAAATAGTCGATTCAGCATAGATTTGGTGTACCCAAAACGTTTCCTTTTTAGGGAAGAGGCCATGGTAATAATATGCACAGTGCTCACAGAGTGTTGTTTGTTTGTTTGTTTTATTGTATTGCATTCAAAATTCACATGCAAACATACAGTATATGGGGTTGGTTATTTTAACATGTACTTCCTTGTTTATACCCCTACAGGCAAATGTTATGGTGCTCATCATGCACTGCAAGACGAACCAGGCTCTGGCTGTTCTGGGCAATCAAGTCCTTTGGTAACTTCCTCTCTCCATTTAAAATAACCTCAAACAAAGTGACACATATTGTCATGCTTTATGCAATACAGAGGCTTTGCAGTTACATCTATCTCTTAGCAACCATGTCTGACGCCATCATGGAGGTCCACTGGAGAATTGGCTGTGCGCAAATAATGGCAAAATTCATAAAACCTGGGCTAGAAAAAGATAGAGAGATACCTGAGAAAGATTGTTGTGGTGTGGGTGTGGGTCAATTCAGCAATGTTATAAGTAAAAGTGAATTGTCCAATAAGGTGGATTTGTTTCCATATCAGGAAACTATCTACTCCCAGTCTCCTCAAAGCAGTTTCTGCTTGAGAAGAGTCAGCTCAGTAAACCTGAACAAACATCTGGTTTGGCCACTGCTCACCACTACTAATGCTAGCTTCTACTAGATTTACCTAGTTCGCAAATCAGATTTGTTTACAATCGATTAGATGTATCAGTGGCAAAATGATCAGTTCTCAGTCAAAAACGGCATAGACATTAACCATGCCTATTCAGTTCTGTTGAGAGGGGCAAGTTGTACATTTAGAAACAAAATCAGCTGTTGACAGCCACTGTTGCCCAAGAGCTGAGGACCTCCACTATGGCTGCCAGAGGATACGTTACAGTACGTTGCATAAAAGCCCTCTACAGTGCTGACAACACTCTTGTCTCTGCAGGACCACATATGGCAATGAGTATGAGGTGACGGCCCACACCTTCTTGGACTCCCACAAAGCTGAGAAGGACAACAACCACTGGGTGCTATCCACCTCTGACCCTGCAGGGGAAGGGCTTTTACTTCTCGACCGCCCACAATCAGCGGCCAAAGCCACAGAGCTCACACAGGCAGACGCTGGCTTGTAAGCCCAAAAACAATCAACTCAGACAAGTACAAAAGGGCACAGGGATACAACACCATCATTAACAACAACAACACTTTTTAAAATAAAGATTGTTTCTCTGTGTCTGGGTTATTGATTTGTTCTTGATTTGCATTTACAGTTTTCACTCCTCTATTGTACAAAGAAGCATTTTTTTTAAAGAGGATTTTTTTTTTTTGCCTTTATTTGATAGTCACAATGAAGAAAGACAGGAAAGATTGGTAGAGAGGGTGATTTGATGACATGTCAAAGGTCCCAGGCTGTACTCCAATCCAGGACATGGTAGGGTACACGCCTCAACCAACTGGGCCACCAGGACGCCCCTTGTAAAGAAGGTTAACCTGCCACGGCTTCAGAGGCATCATTAAGCCCTCAGATAAAGGTCACTGGGACTGTGTGTTAGTAATCACCTATACCTGGTTAATAACTTACTACATTACCTGTCAGGGGTCAGAGTTTTCTGTTTCTGAGAACAAGCGAAGAGACTGGGATGTTTGAATACCTGATGAAGACCCAGTGGCATTGAAACATCTGTGTAATTCTATTAAATAAAGGTACCATTGGAGCATAGTGTGCAGGTTCTATACACTTCGTACTTTATGGGGTGTATAAAGCCAAATGACGTTATTATGCAAATGTGTGGTGTCATATTTGAAAATATGTACTCAGACTTGTGAATATGCATCACAAGCTGTGAATGTGCACTCAGATTTGTAAATGTGTAATGTGATCTTTACAAATCAGTAAAATATTAGACCATTATTTGGAATTATGATTCAACATTTGTGAATGCATGGGAAGATAGTTGTGAAATGTGCAAATTTGAATGACATTTGCAAAAATAAATCCAAATTTGCATTCAAATGTGTTCAGTTTTGGACATTCAAGCTCTCAATATATTTAATATTGGATTTCACAGTTCCCACGAATACAAATGTCTCTCCGTTATTTGCATTTTATTGTGCATTTGTGAATATCAGTACATCTATTTACTGGATTCAAGACTTCCCACGCAATGTTAAGTAATTTATGTAATGAAAGTAGATTGCAACGCACACCAGTAGTAGCAGGGTGCTGCCCCCCCAGGAATAAAAATTCTAAGTAAAAATTTGTAGCCGCTCTCCCATAGCTCTGATGCAGAATTCTTTATTGTTTACAAAACCAATGTTTCGACAGCAACACAAGTAATTTATATAAGCCCACCAGTTGTCCACATTCCTCTTGCTGTTTACACCTGCACAAATCAAGTCACAAATGTTGACGCGGGCAATTCAGTGCCCATTCCTGTGGGAAGGTCGTGCAGGATAACATCTTCTGCCTAGATAATATTCATAACAGGACACCTTGGACAAGCTGGATTCATTCTGGTTCACCCCCACAGGGATGAGGTTATATTGAATCTCAGATGATTCTCAGAAGATCCGCTTCTCGGACCTCCAGGCTGATATTCTTTACAGAATATCCAAAACCAGGTCAGGGCGAACATAGGATGAACTCCAGTCCATCCTGCCACAGACCTAAGGGTCATAAAATCTGCAGGATTGTCCCAGACCATTTCAGGGTCCATAAAACCTCCTTTGAGTTACAAGATAAGACCCGCTGCAGGGCCATTTGTTCTCCGTGGGCTTTGACCCCAACTTTTTATGCCAGGAGTAGGGCTTTGATTCCATTTCTGATTGCAGGAGCCATGACATATCATTGAACCATTTCTTACATTGGGCAATGGTTCTCCTTGAACCAGAGCAACATGTTAACCAAATATGTTATCTCCTCTGAAGGTAATTTAATATCATCTGCCTTTGACGGCTTACTTAAAATGCTGTATATTCACTCTTGGATACTCTGCACAAGGACATCAATTTCCTCTTGGTAGAAGCTTTTGTGGCAGACTGCTCTGGACAGTTCTCCTCCATCACCAAATTGTCAGAGCACTGCCTGTGGCGCACAGTGCACTGCTTTAAAGGAATAGTTCATCCAAAAATGAAAATTCAGTCATTATCTACTCACCCCCATGCCAATTGAAACACGGGTGAAGTTGCCATGTGAACATGCTGGCCACATGGCCAGGTGCTTGTCCTTTGTGAGAGAGGGGAACAAAGGGTAATAAACCATAGGCCTCGGTGGAGGGAAAGCTGTGTAGGCCTAGATGGAGTTAGTGAACTGAATGAATGAAAATTCAGGAATCCTATCTAAGAATGGAATATGAGAATAACGATATATTCTTTGATATTATGAGATCATGAAGTTAGATCAAAACTTAGGGTTTGCATGTATTTTACCTCCACTAATATAGTGGAGGTAAAATACATGCAAACCCTAAGTTTGTGCATTTATCCTGTGGGATGGCTATTTGGTGTTAACAGACCAACAGTTGGTAAATGCAATGCATCTCAACAATTTAACATTAGCAAACAGTTTACGTTCACTTCATTGAATATATATCTGTTATTTTCCTAATGCTGTTGCTACACTATATGCCCAGTTGTTACAGTCTTACTTGGAGTCCTTTGTTTGTTGTGTCATGCTCAAAGCTTGCGGTTTCAAACTCTTGTTTGGAAAAGGATTGTTCCGTTGCGTCCTGATGTCTGGGTTGGTGATCCAGCTGCATTTCTCTCTGTTCGCCACGTCTGTTGCGTTTGGAGGGACAGAGAGAGACAGTTTTGTGTGCTCCTCAGCACGTCGTAGGCTTCTGGTGTAGGCCTCTGGTTCTGTCCTGATTCTGGTCCTTCTGCTTTCTTAGCAGGGGAAAGTTCCTTTCACATCCGCAGTTTGCTTCTACAGGGAAGAGAGGGTAGGCTGCGCATATTCACTTTGTTTTGGAGCAGACAGGAGAGAGTGCAGGCCTCGGGCCTGAAGGAGAAGTGACACCAGTCCCTCTGGACAGCCAGCAGTAAGAAGAGAGAGAGAGAGAGCCCCAGAAAATGGCAGCACTTGGTTTTTAAGATAGTTGATTTCACACCTAGGTGTGAAATGACTGGCAGCCTATCAGGGCATGGTTTTGGGTGTTCAGGGGGGTTAACACAGGAAACAGTTGTAGTTCTTTACATAGAAAACTCTAGTTCTCAGGATGGCTGAGGGATTGTACCTAAAATTGATTCACTACTCTCGGACAGCCTGACAGAATTGATTTAGTTTAAAGAATTGGAGCTGTTGCTCCCTCACTTTCTGTCTCTTCAGTCTTTCTTTTCTGGGCATTGCACTGCCAGGTGAGCAAAATGAATAACTGACAATTTCATCATTAACAGGTTAGGTTCACATTCACCAGCCATAATGGTGAAAACCAGATTAAACTGATGAGAGGAACCAGAGAGTGACTAGTAGCGGACAGTAACTTTTCTCCAGTTTATTGATGATAATCAATTTACATATTCAATATTCTCAATACTGCACGACAGGTATTAGGCAAAGAGCCAAACAAAAGTTGCCGGCAAACTGTAGGGACAGTTTAGGTATGTGAGGGAAGCATCCACCAGCCAGTTCCTGACCTCTATAGAGGATGCAGCCGCCTCCACAATCCCCATTGAGTGCGTCATGGTGCAAACTGACAGTTCTATGTTGGATGACATTCACACCACAGCCACATGTGATAGAATGAAAAATGTTGTATATTATGTTTTTCCTGCTTGAGGGAATTATATCAAAGTTAAATTTGCCAATATGTCATCCACATATAGAGTTGGTAAGCTTTGAAAAGGATCTGTTCATGCATGTGCGCATCGCTTGGTAAAACCACGAAAATAGCATAGAACTCACTTATGCACCTTGCGCTTTTGACATGGTCTGAGCAGGTGGCCAATGCAAGCGCAAATCCCCGTAATCCTTGACACCAAAACTGCACAGCGCTGCTTAATCATTACTGACACACCCCTTAAGGGAAAATTATACTTCTGCGTTGAATTGCTGCCGTAGCAACAGCGTAGATGCCTACGGCGGTGCGAGCATTTCTGGTTCTGCATCGGTGATTGTGTGCGTAGACCACTGAAACACTAGACGGCAGTGGGGTGCTTTGTTAACAGGAAAGTAATAACAGAAGAAGTAGAAGTGTTTACATTCTCTGAAGCTTGTGTTCTGGGATATTTCTCACTGTGAATTTAGTGACATCTGGTAGTCTATAATTTGGAGATGAGGTGTAAAAAAAAACCTGTGCACATTCAACGAAAATGACACTTTGCTGGTGCAAAGCCCCACAATCCGTTACGTGGTGTCACGAAAATAGAGCCCTAACTGTCTTCAAGGTAGCAAACTGATGTATTGCACATTCTATGCAGCCAAAGTCTAGTAGCTAGGGCACAATTTGCAACTCTTTCTCTTCATGGGGAGAATAAGGCTCAACCATTGGCTGTTGAGATTTGCAGCACAGTGCCACATGGCTTGTGGCTGTCTGAGGGAAGAGTGGGACAGGCTCGATGTTGGCAGCCTCAGAGGGGGTAGTACCTTCCAGTCGACACTCGGGGGGAAGCCCGTTGTGCCTGGATGTGTTTCTCAGGAAGCTGAATCTGAAAAAATTAAGAAAACTGACAGTTATAGTTAAATTCAGTGCCAATCAAATTCATTTTCACGCCGTTGTATTCAATTTTAAATTGTGCCTTACAAATTCAATTTTCAAATGAATTCATTCAACAAATCCTTTTTTTTTTTAAATTCAGCTGAGCATGACAATACAACCTCTACACTGGCACTAATCTCTTTTCACAGGGGACAATCACTATGTAACAATGTAACACACGAGAGGAACACTATCAGAATAGACTTTGTGTCCATATTCTCAGAAGCCAGGAAGACGGAGATCTGTAATCACCAAATTCACAAGTTCTCCTTGCTTTACACATTCTACAGGGAGTTCACTATAGAGTTAGTGTCTAGTCCTGCTTCAGAGTTGTTGTGACTATTTCATTGTGTTTTCTACTGATGGAGGTTATTTTCTGGCGCAGGAATGTAGGTTATGGATTCTGAGATCCCTGTGTTTGAGAGAGTGTCCAGATGGGCAAGGAGAAGACGGCTGCAAAATGAAAGAAGCAGATTAGGGGGGAGATGAGGTTATTGTGGGTCAGGAGAAACTGAATGACTCCAGAGTAGCCTAATACAAATGCTTCTGAGGTAGAAGAGTTGTCTTTAGCCGGTCTGAGTCTTGATAGTGACACACCATGTGATTCTGATTAGAATCACGTGTGATCTATGCACTATCATGGAGTTTGATAGTGAAAGATGTGGGATGGCCCTGACCTAGCTCTTGAGGGAAAGCAGTGGGCAGTTTGGTGAGAGTTTATCTTTGTGTGTGACTGTGTGTGTAAGTGAGTCCTCTCCTCTGCTGGATACTCCTCAGATTACTCGGGCCTGTGATAAAGGCAGATTCAGATTCCCTCTGGCCCACGCTTTTGGACAGCAGGCGGAATAATTTCTGAGAGTATTTCCACGGTCCCTCTCTGAAGGGAAGAGAGGCTGGGATGACTTGGAGGATTTGGCCTCCACAAAGTAACAGAGTTTGCTAATGTGCTTGTAACTTTTGTGTGATGAGCATAAACCCTTGTGAAACTTAGTAACTGTGTTTGTCATCTTTGGTTCAATACCAAACTGGACAGAATATTACACTGAATAAGATAGGCAGGCAGAAGCTGGGGGAAAAGAAAAAAAATGGCAAGACTAAGGAGTGGGAGGAATCATTTAATAGGGGAAAACTGCCCTTAAGGCATAAGCTTTGCCTTAAGCTTACCTGTCCACAAATTTATACAAGTGACGTTTGTGTACAGGACAAACGCACTGTCGGAACCGTGAGACGTGGACCCTGTGTTGCTCAAATTACAGACCACTGGCGCATGACGTGGGTGCAGCTTGCTGGTAGGGAGTGGATCCGGGTGCTTTCGCTCTTATCAAAGTAATCGCAGTGTATTAGACTTGTCGTCCCGGTAACCGTCGATGGGTGGCTCGCGGACCAGAGAATCCAGGGCACTGGCATCGGATCTAGCGCGCATCTCAGTAGCCATTTCTGTCAGATTTCCGGTGAGGAGTGAACCAGTAGACTATTGTATGTGGTAGAACCCTAATACATAGGGATGGGAGTCAACGCATGTGATTTTCTGGATTGTCCTGAGACCATCCCTGGCAGCGGTCCACACATCAGACAGAAGGTAGGACTGCTGGATCCCGTAAACGGAGTAAGGAGGGTTGTGTGTGTGTGTGTGTGTGCGTGCGTGCGTGCGTATGTGCGCGCGCGCACGACAAAGACAATTGCGACCGATTGAGAGAGGGATAAATGGCCTAGATAAAATATGATGGAAAAGGAGAGACAATGGCAGGAAAATTACAATGAAAAAGGGGGGGAAATGTGCGAACAAACAAAGAAATGGAAATGTGAGATAGCCTACCCTTCTTCTCATCTCTCTTGTGCTATGCGTGCACAACACACGTGCTCTCTCTGTTCCTGAGGCTGGGGTATGGTGTCACATTTCAGGCTGCATACTACTGTATGTTGTGGGAGGTCCTCATCTGAAGATCTAAGCTGCTACTTTATTCATGGTGGGTTAAAGGCTGTTAGCCATTTTGGCATCTCGTGTAGATTTCAGCGGCAGCACAATAGAGGAGAGCGGTGAATTACCAAACCTGCTACCAAACCTCCTCTAATACCTGACTGGAGGCAGCCGTTTGGCAGAAAGGACTTGAAATCAACACACAGGTAATATTGAAATGTTGTATAAAGAATAGATGTTTATAAAGATTAGATGTTTATGGAGATTAGAATGGATATTTATGATATTTGTGCGCATGCTTTCGCAATGTGAAAAAAGATCAAACAGGAACAAACGTGCCTACAAAGCATGGCTACCGGTGATTTGATAAAAGTCAGGTGGAATAGGAATCTACATTGAATTATTTGCTGAAACATCTATTGTATTCTGTTCTATTCTATTTCTCTTCATCTGTGATATTTGGCAACAAAATTACGTAAAACTATCCTTTAAACTACGCTGAAAAAATATTGTTAAACTAAGATGAAAAAAACTCAAATGTGAAACATGAAAAGAAATCAAATAATCTCTGCCTTCAAAACTAACTGAAATTAGATAAAAGTCCTAAAAATAATTTTCAGCCTCGGTTTTTTTAACCCTAGCTTAGAAAACAGCAGAGAGTAAGAGTTAGCCCTTTAAAAAAAAAAACTTAAAATGAAACTGAAATCAGCAATCCTCCTGTGAAAACGGCATTTAATTAAATAAATATTTGAAAACAAAGTAAACATAAAAACTAATGTACATCAGAAAACACAGTAGTGTTTATGAAGGTAAAGTGTGTGTGTGTGTGTGTGTGTGTGTGTGTGTTTGTTTGCGCATGTACAAGTGTATAATCGATGACAGGGTGCTTTCATTTTTTTCATCTCAAACTCATTTAATTCCATTTTTATATGAATGAAACTGTGCGCAATTTTTATTTGTATTTTCAACAAGCATTGTATATGATTGATCATGGAGGAAGTAGTACTGGAGCCAGTCTAGTCAAAATAAGTCAACACAATATCCAATGTAGTGTGAAGGATCCAATGACCAAACACCTTACAAGAGGTTCCAAAAACACTCTAGGCACACCAGGTAAAGATTTATGATCTTATGTCTAATCTTTGGCGTTGGAATTTTGACTCTTTTTGTATGTCTGTGTCTTTGTGTGTACTTGTCTAGGTCATTTTATTGTATTTTTTTATGTTTGCCCTCATCAATGTGACTGGCCGCCTGACTTGATTGGAGGTGAATGTGTATTGTGTAACCAAGCGAAGATGGCAGTGGATATCCCCGGGCTGGTGGCAGTGGTGGTTTTTTATGTTGTCATTCTGGCAATTGGGATCTGGGCATCTCGAAAATCGAAGAAAGAGGAGAAGAAATGTGACGGCAGCAAGAGCGAGGTCACCATAGTCGGGGGCCGCAACATTAATGTTCTGGTGGGGGTATTCACCATGACAGGTGAGACTTGTCTCTTTATGTTTGCAATTTTGTACTACTTGTGTGTATTCCTTGTGGGTATGCTATGCTCCTTGCTATGTACTTTCTGTCTCTGCTCCTCACTGTGTTTTGCTCTGCTCTGTGCCCTTGTCTGTAGCCACCTGGGTTGGAGGAGGTTATGTTCTGGGTACTGCTGAGGCTGTTTATTCTCCCGCTCAAGGTCTCATCTGGGCTATGGGGCCTCTCGCTTATCTCATCAATTTTCTTGTGGGTAAGCAGCACCATGGGCTTGTGTCTTCAAACAGCAGGTCAACACACATTCCAGTGCCACCTGCTGTTAAGGAGAACAGCTGCTGTACAAGTTGTCCAAAGACATGTCATGTACATTTTACTTTCATGCCATTTTGCTTATCTAGAGTGACTCAAGTCAACAGTACAATAATCTTACATTCCCAGATCACCATCATTACAAGCAACCAATATGAGGGAGTGCTAGTTTCAAAGCTTTATTCTGGTATTCTGGTACATCTGCCTCCAATGAGTCATCATGTTTATTAGTGCTAGCTAGGTGCTAAAAGGGAAAGGAAGGTAGTGGAGTGGTTGACGAAGAGGTTTTTTTATTTTTTTTTTATTTGGAGAGATCCGTTTTCAGATGACAACGGAAGATAGGGAGTGACTGCTGTACTATCTTGTTTAGGTTGGATAGAGTTTAGGCTGAATAGAGCAATGGACAGGTCACTGCAAGGAAGGGAGAGCTAAGCAACCGGTTGGAGCAGAGCAACGGCCACAAGCTGAATTGTAAGGCTAGACCATGGCCTAGAGGTATGGGTTGGACCGCTGTCTGAGCAGCCTTGTATACCAGCACCACGGTTTTGTATTTAATATAAGCAAGCAAAAGGGGCCATTGTAAGGCGGGCTGCAGCATTCTGGAGGAGGAGTGAGGGCTGATACTCCAGAGGGGAGTCACAGTAGTCCAGACGGGAGATGACTGCAGCTTGGATAAGGAGCTGGGCAGAATCCCTGGAGAGGAAGGGTCTGATTCAGCAGATGTTGGATCAGGTTGAGGCTGTATTGTAGGCTTTGCACCACAGAAACATAGCCTAGGCAAGTCAGCATCCTGCAGGAACGTGTCTCCTAAAAAGCACAATATTTCAGAAATAGGGAAAAAAAATTGACTGGGTTTCCCATTGACAGGCATGTAATTTTTGACAATTTACAATGCATTATCAATGGTCGAGTCATAAAACATTCTCTACATACCAGCTCTAAAAGAATTCTGTCAATTACAATAAAACATAAGTAGCAAAAATGGAGAAAGGAGGTATCTACAGGACAAAGGTGTTACACAGTCAGCATTAGGAACAAGCAGCAGCACTGGCATGATGAACAATAGTTATCTGAAGGCATAGTCTCACAAAATGCTCCACTGATTCTATGGAACATGATCTTTCAACAAACAAATAGTAGGATCTTGTTTAAGTATATGTGTAGGCTGCTTTAAATCATCAGAACATTTCCTATGAGGGGGGGGCTGTTTTTTAAAAAGTAATTTTTTGTCTCTGCTTGTTTTATTTGTTGTTTGTCGATGTCCTTGTCTTTAGGAGGATTGTTTTTTGCCAAACCAATGAGATCAAAGCGCTACGTGACCATGTTGGACCCATTTCAGCATCACTATGGCAACTCGTTCACCACAGCGCTGTTGTTTCCTGCTCTGATCAGTGATATCTTATGGGTTGCCTGCATCCTTGCTGCTCTGGGTTGGTAACACTTCAGCCCTGAAGCTTCATGTTTGACTAAAACCCCAAATCTCTTGTCTTTACCCTGTGATTCTAACATAGACACCATCTCTGAGTAAATTTTCTCTGTGATTTCCAGGGGGGACGATGAGTGTAATTCTTGGGCTGTCTTCCACCTTCTCCATCATTCTCTCAGCAGCCGTGTCCATCACCTACACATTTCTGGGCGGTCTCTACTCTGTTGCTTATACTGATATCATTCAGCTCTCCTTCATCTTTTTCAGCCTGGTGAGATATAAAGGAAGTGAGGGAGGGGTGGGGGCGCAGGGTTGTAGGAGAAAACAATGAGTGACAGAAGGGATGGAGAGGAGAGAAAGGTGGGGGGAGGGGACAGAGTAATGGGAATTAAACGAGAACCTTAGTAAAGACAGGCATTCAAGGAGAATGTTAGGTAATGTAATGGATGTCTCCGATTCTGCTTTAACTGCTGCTTTTCTTTTTCAGTGGCTCTGCATTCCCTTCTTGGTTCTCAATCCTGCATCCACTGACATCACACACACAGCCTTTCTGAACCAATCAAATAATGACCCATGGATGGGTGAACTGAAGCTGGAGGATGCAGGAAGATGGGCAGATGAGATGCTGCTATTGGTCAGATTTTAGTCCTGTGTTTTTGTGTGCGTGCGTGTGTGTTAGTCTGGTAACCCATATATTACATAACCCATATATAACACATCACTATATAAAACATCAACACGTCGATCAATTGAAAAAAAAAGAAAAGAAAAGGATTATTGTGTGTGAAAGTGTGTGTGTGAATAGTCAAGTAAGTCTGAGGTTTTTTTTTTACTGAAGCCATACTTCAAGCTAAAAGGATCAGGTTGCTTATTGACAAAGCTTTTGTGTGTGTGTGTGTGTTGCAGGCTCTTGGAGGACTGGCCTACCAGGCTCTGCACCAGCGGATCCTCTCTGCAGCCTCCTCTACTCAGGCTCAGGTCACCTGTTTTGCTGCTGCTGGGGTAGTTTTTATTATGGGAATCCCCTCAGTTGTCATTGGAGCAGTGGCTGCCTCTACAGGTACCCATGAATGCAAGCACACATTTGTGCATAAATACACACAAACCTACACACATAGGCATGCAGGTGCATATATGACCAGTAGGCAGTATGTGCAAAAGTGTTTTTTTTTTTTAGACATTTCCCTTCCTCCTCCACTCCCTTTGCTTGTAAATTCCCAGCAACCTTCACCCTAACCTTTAGCACTTACAACCCTCCCCTGTTGTTTATTCTCTCCTTGCCTCTGTCTGTCTCTCTCACTCTGCCTCTATCAATCTCTTCCTCTCTCTTTCTCTCCTTTCTCTAAGACTGGAACCAGACAGCGTATGGTCTGCCCCCTCCTTATGAGCGAGGGGAGGCAGGGAAGATCCTTCCCCTGGCCCTGCAGTACCTCACACCCTCCTGGGTGTCAGTGTTAGGCATTGGTTCTGTGGCTGCAGCAGTTATGTCCTCCATGGACTCTGTGCTGCTATCCTCTGCATCCATGTTTACCCAAAACATATACAAGACGACTTTGAGGACGCAGGTGTGTGTGTGTGTTTGTGTGTGTGTATGGGTGGGTGTGTGTGTTTGGTTTAGCACCAGCATAAATGCGGCCCTATTTTGATCGTCCTCTTCCTCCCCTTCTCTCCCCGCAGGCCTCTGAGCGAGAGCTGCAGTGGGTGATCCGTGCTAGTGTGTTGCTGGTGGGCCTGGCAGGGACAGGCCTGGCCTTTGCCGATGACAGTGTGTTTGCCTTCTGGCTGGTGAGCGGCGACCTCATCTACTGCATGATCCTCCCACAGCTCATCTGCGTGCTGCACTACCACCGCGCTAACAGCTACGGTGCAATCAGCGGCTACGTAGTGGGGCTGCTGCTGCGTGTGCTGAGCGGGGAGCCGCTGCTGAGGATCCCTCCGGTGATCTTTTTCCCTGGATGGAGGGAGGAGGACGGGGTCATCAGACAGTACTTCCCCTTCAGGACTCTGGCCATGCTAGCCTCTCTGCTGTGTATTCCTACAGTGTCCTGCCTGGTGGAGCTGGGCTTCTCTCACAGCCTGCTGCCTCACTCCTGGGATGTGCTGAGAGTATTTGGAGAGAAAGTGGAGTCAGAGAGTGAGGAAAAACCTGCTCCCCAAGAGAAACTGAACAGTATCCATAACACGCGCTTGTAGGGTGAACTTTAGTACAACTTAACCAAAATATACACAAGCCCCTCTTCATGCATATTCTCATCTGCTTCCTTCTCTGCACAGAGCGCAGGCATTATACACATGCGCACACACACACACATACAAAAAGAGTTTGCACTCTATGCATTAAATGATGGACCTTGAAATTACTTGAACTATAATGATACATATCCTGCTCAATCACTAAAGCATCACATTGTTATCCTGTACTTCTTCTTGGATCAAAAATATACACTTTGATATGCTATAATCACATCGTATCATATCTCACAAAATATTAAAATCCTTCACTTGCCATAGTAAGTTGTTCTAGGAGACAGGTTTTATAATATTAGGCAAGCTATTGATTATCTGTAACACGTATGAAATACATTTGTGAAAAGTGTTTTGTTCTAAACTGCTATATATATATATGCTTTAGATTTTGGTAAAAATCTAGGAAAAAAAGCTTTCTGAAATTCCTCAGTCAGTATTTTAAATGATAGATTATATCCTCCTTAAAACTGTAACTATTTTGTAAGCAAAGGTCTTAACGTAACATGACTTTACTTACTTAAAGTCACAATGAAACTGCATTTTGAGAGCATCTCGCTTCCTTAATGTGATGTATTTCCTGTTGGTGCAGGATGTTGAGGTGGGACATAATGTGGGGCGGGATCATTCAGAAATGTAAACCAATGGGAGATCAGTTAGGGAGAGAAACACAGTCTTATTTGATCAGAGGGGCAAAGGGGCGGATTGTTCAAGAATATGTGATGGTTTTATTGCTTGGATTTTTTTATGTATGCCCCTGGTACATGATGTGAAGATGAAGTCACCACTTAAGATTTTCTGTTTTCCATTAAGTAAACGTAATGAGAGTTTTATATGAAAATACAATTAAATACAATTTCTGTCTTTTATTTTTATTTTTGGCATAAATTGTCAAATAGCTGTATGGTATGAAAGATGGAATTAGCTAAAAAGGCAGAAAAGCTATTTTTCATTTCAGTGTGACTTTAAGCATGACACATGGCTTTAGCAATAATCCAAAATGTGATTTACTTTTGACCAACAAAAAGGCTTTTTCAAATGGTAGATATCTCATTTTACACTGAACGTCTTTTTCTCAGTTGTTATTTGCAGTGGCTCTCATTAAGGTAAAGTTGACCCAGGTGAAGTTATTTCATTCTGTGGCCACTGTCCATGCTCATACAAGTAATTTTGCCTGTCTGCATTTATTGATAGTAAGCGCTGCTGTGGGGAAAAAAAAGCCTGAGTGCTACTGGTGATGGCAAATACCTGAGGCAGTGAGGTTGACTGCTCCTCAGTGAAAACATTCCACAGGTGGAGGCTGTCTCTAAAGATGGGGTTTGGTTGGGTACTTTTGAGTAGATCAGGGTTTTAGAAGTATTTAGGATCATCCCTGAAGGATCAACCTATAGAATTACACCTTATTTTTCTTAGTGTTTTAAAATTCAGATGACTTGAAGTAGTTTTTGTGACTGTAAATATCCATATTACAAAAGAAGATATAAACTCTCTTTGGTCTTTGACAGGGTGGTGATTGAATTATTTGGTGTGTGTATTTGTGTGTGTGTGTGTGTATTTGCAAGACATACACTACCAGTCAAAAGTTTGGACAGACCTGATTGAATGTACTGTTTTTTCATCATCTCAAAGCCATTTTGATCTAAAGGCTTATGCTTAAATGCTTGAAATGTGTTTTTTCTACAAATATAAATAGTGAAGTTGATGCCTATGTATGAATTTCTTTCCAAAGACTTTTCCTTTCCATCAAGGCAAAGGATGGCTACTTTAAAGAATCTAAAATATAAGATAGTTTGGTTAGTTTCAGTTAGATAGTTTTGATTTGTTTAACACGTTTTTGGTTGCTGCATAATTCCATTGTGTTATTTCATAGTTTTGATGTCTTTAGTATTGTTCTAAAATGTGGAAAATAGTAAAAATAAAGAAAAATGTGTGTGTCCAAACTTTTGACTCATCAGACATACATACTCTTTCCAATAGCCTATATTGAAGGTGGAATGACTACAGCGCAAAAGTAATTTGGCTTCTTTACGTTTTTTGTTGAAATGACAATCAATAGCTCTTTGTCAAGGCCTTTGTCTATACCATCAAAAAGCATTTGCCTTTGTTGCCTGTAAAGCACGCAGTTGAGTTTATTTAAGTCCCCATGGTGTATGACCCACATAACTACAATGCAACTGCAATGGCGCCCTTGCAGCAGCAGAGGGCAGCTCTTGAACATGGAAAGGCCCACAGCAGCCTGACCCAGCCTCAAAAACAACATGACGATTTTTAGAATCTTACATGATGGTGCTAAAAGAACATTCCGCAAAGCTGCAGTATGAGAGTGCAGATTTAAAATAAATAAATAAAATAAACCCATCACTTTGCATTTCCGTCCATGTTTCCCTCTTGAAGATATGCTGTTAATTTTTGTTTTCCATTAGATTTGGCACTTCACATATCAAGATTTAATACCAATAAACAATAAATAAGTGCAATTTATAGACTAATGTTCAAAGAAAAGTCTCAGTTGCTCAGGTTATGTCACTGACTCGACATTTGTTGACTTCATAAACAAGATTTCATCATGGTAACGTCTAAAATTCATTTTAAAATTGTAACAGTTTTCAATACACGTGAATTCGTTTCAGGCCCTTTGATGGCGTCACGGTAACAACTAAACCGGTGCACACAACTTCCTGTGGCAAGTTTCTTTTTGCGACTTATTGACATACCAATCTAACAAAAACAACAAAACTGTGATGGTTACTGGCACTAGATACATAATGTAACAAATAAAACATTTTGGGCAGGTTGTGGTGCGATTTAGAGAAGGTCATAGCTGACAACAGGAAGCTGTAATGCACCGGTATCTCAAAGCAGAAGCGTTGAGAAACAGACCGTGAAAAGGGCCGCTTCCGCTATTTTTACTCAGAAAATAACCTATTCTGATTTTTTCATTTTCTGGTTTATTCAGAAACGTTATTGAAAAAAGAATCATCACAACATTCCTGGGATGAGTGTAAGTGTAAGCCCACAACATTTACCAGACCAAGAAACAGAGAGGTCACTAGCCTATTTAACAAATGTAGGGGCAGTTTATACGAAAGGTTTCTGATCATCTGCTAATAAAATGTAGTAGTAGCCTACTTTGACATTTACCCCTATGATGTTTTCAAAACTACCACTTTCAATTCTTGTTTTAGACTAAACTCAAACTCTTTGCAGCATCTCTGTATTTATACTTCGGGAAAATCGCTTAATATTCAAGTGAGTTTCAACAGTAGTGCAGCATAATAGTAAGTAAATAAGTAATTAAGTAAGTAAGTAAGTAAGATTTTATTTATATAGCACCTTTTTAAAACAAAGTTACAATAATAGGCTATAACAATAATAGGCCTACTATACAAAAAAAATACCCATCTGAAAATGAAAGGAATTGAAAGTCTTTATACGTTTTGAAATCCTCAATATCTCAACAGTAGTGAACCACAATTGCACGGCATGTACCTGGTCAAATGCACCTGCATGACCGGTTCTATTAATAAAACTGCAGTAAGAGTCACATATGGCTACAGACTTACAGTATAGCGACGCCCATTCCACTGCGCTGGCCCTGCTGGATGTATCGGATGAATGAATGATAAATGCGGGCCTAGCAGTCCTGTCCACACACTTGAATGAAGCTCCATGTCAGATTTTACTTTGGGCCTGTGACGGTGGTGTCCGGAGCGTAACCTATCGTACAGCACCAATGCACAAAATAGACTGCATGGGACTGAGGGGTTGAAAGTGGCCCTATTCTCTTCACCTCATAAGCAAGTAGGCCTAAGGTCTAAAAAACAAACAGTTTTATTTTTTTTTTTTGCTAACAGGCAAGGCCAACATCCTTTGATAGCATTATTCCTCAATGGCCCACAACAAAATGACTAAAGCCCATGGAAGACAAAAAAAAACAGTCTACAAATTTTCCTTGTAGTTATAGAATATTTTGTTAAATTGGGGCTGTATTTTTCACTAAATGCTGTAACAAATTAAGTTGCTTTAAAGTAGCATGGTTAGAATCACTGTTATATTCTTACTTTTGATGTTGAATTGAATAACAAAATGCACAGAATGGTTGTTAAATCACTTTCTGGATGCTCCTATCTATATTTAATAGCCTAGGCCTATGTGTGGCTAATTCAACAACTCCCAATTTGAGATAGTAGGCTAACTCAAAACTGATTTCACAACATTAGGCAAGTTTTAGCCTACAGCACATGATCTGTAACAAGAAAAAAATATCTACAATATTCGATAGATCATTTATATCACCTTTTCATGTCAAGGGCCCCTAAAAACAAATGTTGTTAGGCCACTGATCCCAGTGGTAAGAATGTGTCCCTCATCTGAATGATTTGATATAGAGTTTGTACTGTAGAGATTGCAGGTTAGGAAACAGTGGAGAGAAACTAATCCGAATAGTCCTTCTTAGGCATTCTTCTGTGCTTCCATTGGGCTAACTTCTATAAAATAAAATAAATAATAAAATTGAACTATTCCTTATGTTGCTTGGGGGACCTCTGGACACATCTCAATGACCACTGGGAGTCCCCAAGCCCCACTTTGGGAACCACAGGCCTATAGGCCTATATATAGCTCATTGATAAAACTCCAAACATGAAATCAATGGGCTAATTCAAAACTGGTTTTATATCCTTAGGCAAGATACAGCCTAGATCATCCCTTAAAAAAAACAAAAAAAAACAAACAAGAAATACAACTGTTATTAAAGATCATTAAGTGATGTTAGATTCCCACAGTCTCTCTAAACCAAGTTGGTATGCTGTAGTTTAGTCCAGTGGTTCCCAAAGTGGGACCACCAGAGGTCCTTGTGGGGTTCCCAGGATAAAAAAAAAGAGATAAACCCTAGTTTAACTTCATCATTATTTCACTGCCCATAAATGTATAAGAAATTGTATGAGAATGGCTGTTTAATTCATTGCCCTCATTGTTGCCTCCTCACCTTTAATATGGACAGTTATGTATTATCTATATAAAGGCACATCTAAACAAAACATCTTCTCAGATGGAGTTCCTAATAGGGGAGAACAGGAATGGTTTCCCTACTGCCTATAACTACACAACACAGGGGAAGGATGTAACATTTCTCATCCTGTCTTATATATATAACTTGTTTGCTATTTGCCTTGGAAATGTTCAGTTTTGTAACATGTAAGAAGTTGACACCAGATCTTGACAGATTTAACTCAGATGAGCGAGGACAGAAATGTGAAAAATGTTACAATCCCTGGTCTCCCCTACCAAATTGTATCAAATTGGCTTCTATGATCTAACTGGGGTCCTTGACATGAAAAAGCATGGGAACCCCTCTGGATCCTTGGTGGGGTGGGGTGGGGTGCAGGGGGTCCCAGGCAAAAAGAGGAATAGTATATTTTCCCAAGTTGTATCAGAATGATCAGGGATTTCACTCTCTACCCTGATCTCGACCCTCCCCACCATAGACGGTATAACTCGATATAAAGTCATAACATAGCATAAATCCTTTCAGAAAGGGGGGGTTCCCTGCAACACCCTCCTGGGGGGTCTGTGGTCTAATGTGCATCTTGTTTGGGCGGGGAGAGGAGGAGGGGGAGGGGGGGGGTTGTCCTGGATCTGAAAGTGGTTTGGGAATCCCGGGTTAAATCCACTCCGGCTTTTCTCTCAGGCTTTCCGCCACCTTATCCGTAGCACTATGTGTTTCTGTGTGAGAGAAGCCGACTCTTGTTTACAGCAGTGATTCCACGGAGGAGCGGAGACACACAGCCGACTTAACCGAGGGCAAGCCGTAGGATTTCTGCCTCTTGAGCCGCATGCGACCGGAGTTGTTGTTTTTGTTTTTCGTCTGTATTTTTTTCCCAGAGGATGAAAAAAAACTCTAAAGGGCAACTCCTTGGACATAAAGTAGCTGTTCTCCCTCCACCCTAGCCGAGGTCGTCTAGCTGGAGCTGGAGACCCATTCTCTTGCGTGGCACAAGTCTGGTATTTTCTTTCAGCTGCAAATCCGACTGACGGCAAAGATAAGTCCGAGCCGAGGGGGTGGAAAATTGGTTGAAAACGATTTTCTGTCCAGGCCGGGATTCTTTTGCTGGGGATCGAGTGCCTGTGCTGGCTGAATGGCATAGGCAAAAAGGTTTTTCATTCATTTTTCATCCTCCCAGCCACCACCCCTGTGGATCTGGACGTGTTTTCTACCAGCAACCTACCCCCCCCTCCCTCATATACAGTCATTCACACGGGGAATTATTGCGAGCGACATTGGGGTTATTATTGTGGTAGTATAATAATAATAAACGTCTAGTCTATTATTATTATTATTATTACTACTACCAGGCCCGCTCGCACTGTACGCATACTGGTGTTTTCAAGAGATGGAGACTGAAGATGGGGATTACCATCATTTATCCAGTAAAATCAGTGGCTTGTGCGTCCTGCCAGCCGACGTCAAAGTATTGTGTGCTTGGCAAAAATAACAAACTGTTTTAGCATATTTTTTGTTTTTTGTTTTCTTCAAAGGAATTCCCTATAATAACAAGTTATATATATATTTTTTTGGAGCAAGCACTGATAGACGAGCAACCACGCATTTCTAGGCTACCAGAGAGTAGCCTGTTTGAGGCTATATAGACCACACATTTTTTTTTTTTTGCTATTTTTTCTTAATAAGGCTCGTTTTTAAGAGCCTCATCAAGTTGTTTCCTTTTCTTTTTTTGTTTTTTTGAGAGGAGAATAATTTCCAGAAACAGGAATATGAGATCTGAGACACAGAGGGGTAGCCCGACCTTGTTTTGGGGTCTGATGCTGTCTGTCTCCACTATCTGCATATGGTCCGCATATGGAGAGAGTAAGTATTTTTTTATAATGTTTTGTAAAAGGTTTATATATGTGTGTAAATCGTTTCTGTGGTCTATAATAACCTTTCATAAAGCAAAGATTTCATTTTGCTCTTCTCATGCCTGTACTGCCTCGGAGCAACATTTGTTAACATTCAGGCTATTCCAAACGTTATTCATAAAAAATCTTATAAAGTCAAATATCCATGTATTAGGACTCTGTTTTTCAATATGATAAGGCTGCTGTACTTAATAGGGCACCGATGTCTGCCTGTTACTTATACAGGCTATATTAAAGAAGACCATGCGGTATCAGTCATTAGGTGGACTCACATTTAATCAAGGCTGAATTATGAGTTTATGTTGAATAACCAATATCATTTGATAAAGCCTGGTTGTTTGTTCAGATATAGAGAGAGATACCGAGCACATGTCGACATAATCTTCACATTAGACATCCTGAAACCGGAGGATGAATCCATGGACCAGTGGTGAAGGTTACTACGACCATGTGGCCATTTTGCATTTCGTAGTGTGGCGTTGCTGCGCATGAACATCGCCTAGATGAGACAAAATCTTCCCCTTTTATTAAAGACCATGTATTGATAAAGTGGTAAACAGAGAGGTGGGTAAATAGTAGCCTAATCGATCATCGTAAGGCAAACAATCACCAATATGAACAAAAAACACACTGTTTTGTGAGAGGCATTCGTTTACCCCCACCCCTCCATAAAAGACACTATCTTCACTTAATTGACATCTAACCCTGTTCACTATGATCTGTTCTAGTTATAAAATTATGTAATACAGATTTCTGTCAGCCTGGGTAAACAGAGTTTAGATGGGTTTACTCCCCATCCCTGATCCCATGCTATTCCACACTAAAGAAAAGGAAATATGATTTGGCACTTTGAATAAAAACAAATCCAGGAAACAAAAAGTAATACTACAAATTTGAATTCTAGGCAAATTATTCTAATGAAGGGTATTTTCAGCAGTAAGGTCTAGGCAGGTCTACTCATTCTTTAAAATGTAAATTCACAGCAAACACTGAGGAGCAGGTGAGGTTACTTTTCACAGCTTTTTAAAAAACAAAAAACTTTATTTCCCTTGTTGGGCTTTCCTTTTAATGAGCAGCATGAGGTGTGTTTGCCTACTTTTTTACACATTTCAGTAGTCAAATGGTGTGACTGTATTAACTATTATTAATGGAATTTCCTGAAGCTAAACGACATTTCACATCTCTAATGTGACTGTAACCATGTAATATGTGTTAAGCTTCTATCAATTTTCTTGCTGTTGCTATGATCTTTTCAGTGCTGTGTTTCAAGATTTTAAATTGAGAATGCATTAATATATGCTTCGTTTATGTTTTCTATCTAAACTAATCTAAAATAACCTAATCTTATCCAATATACTGGATGTAAAAGAGCAGCCCAAACCATGCTTGTTTTTTGTCAAAAGCTAAAATAGAACAACTCTGCAAGAGGGAAGACAGTGAGGGTCAGGAGAAACAGTGGTCACTTTATTAGTTGCTTCTTCTTTTGGTCACTTGACATTATCTTTAGCCATTAGAATTAGTTTCTGTAACTGCTCATTGATCATGTTTTAAGCTGCTTAGTGGAATCTCTCAGACTAAATACCATGTTGAGCCAAAGACACTAACAAGGACTGCATCTGAATCTGTCCTGAAAAAACATTAGGCCAAGACAAACTGGATTATATAGGTGATTTAGTAAAGCCTTGCTATTTACCTATGAACTACATATTTAGCTCAGTAAAACTAAAAAATAGGTTTATGAATTAGACTATAACATTTGTAAAATAAATAAGCTCATCATTATTTGTTTATACTTTAAACATGGAGAGGAATATGATTTACATAACAAGAAAAGTCAGGTTTTTAGTTCAAAACTCTGTTCCTCATTCATTAATTGGACTGATAAAGACATGATCAATTGCAGCATTGGACATTTCATGTGTTGCTATGCTGGGCCAAACACTAGCAGGTCATCATCAGTTGCATGGTAGTCGGTAAACCCACCTTGAACCCAAAGATTATGTGTGGCTGCTTCTCATGGGATATTGGTGTTATTTGTGTGTTTGTGTTTACGTTACCGCCGTCACATGACCTTAATGAGTCTGTCTGTATCCTTAGAAGAGACGTGGGATGGTAAAGATAATTTGACATGGGAAGCAGACATGAGACTGACCTCTATTAGCATTCAAATGGAAGAAAAACTTAATTCAGTCCTATTGACCAGCGGTCTGACCAGAATCATGTGGGGGTGCGTTTCTCTGCACCCTGCTGAGCGAGGGAGACACCCATGAACGCATTTGGGGGGGTGGGAGAAAAGTGGCTACTCTTGAACCTTGAGCTTCTAGATTTACAGGACAAAGAGTTCAAAGACAAAGACCATGGTGAATATCAGGACAGGGATGGGTTTCCCCAATTTATTGCTTGGGGCTGATGTTCACTTCACTGGGCTGGAAGGTCAGAATTTCCAGGTCCTATCATCACTTGCAGATGCAGGAAGAAAGAAAGAAAGAAAGATGGAAAGTAACAAGAGCTCCATTAGGGGTTGAAAACTTTTTTGCTCTGTTCGTTTTAATAATCTGTCCATGCCAATAAAATGTAATTAAGCTCCCTTTTAACTCTCACCACAGTAAACTTTCCATGCGATGGCTTCCAAGTATGCAGCAAACAAGTCTCTAAAAGAGAGAGAGAGAGAGAGACTTGGTGTTTTTCGAAATAGAACGTGCAAAAATACACTTGCCAGGGAAACAGACATGGTTTTGTTGATTGGAAGAGTAGAGAGTTTGTGAACTGTTTCATTGGCTTTTGCTGTTCACGCGGGCGGCCTCTTGACGGCCCGGCAGTGCAGGCTGATGCGCCCTCACACTTAACTTCATCACTTGGCACCGCTACTATTAGAGAGTCGTTTATAAATAGACATGTCACCGACAACATTGGTGCAGGGGTTGTGCGAGTACAGGCACCCTCTGTCCCGTTCCGTGAGGACACACCGGCATTCCTGCTCAGTTATTCATGAGAGGACATGTCGCTCCTGGAAACTTGAATGGCAGACGGCAGCGTAAATGAGGGGAAAGTCAGAAAGCTATAGCGCTGCTTTTGACAGGCAGCCCCGTCCACCTTCCCCCCCGTGGGGTACAGCATGTTGCAGTACAGCACTCCTCGTGACGGGGCGAGTGACTCAGATGTGTACGCTGCCTCTCTGACTCCAAGGCTCCCCACTCTCATCTCGTGACTATAGGGCTACATGGTTACTCACTCTCTCTCTCCCTCTCTCTCTCTCTCTCTCTCTCTCTCTCTCTCTCTCGCTCTCTCTCTCTCTGCATGATGCTCTGCCCATCCCCCAATCCTGCCTCAGCTGATGGAGCGGTGATGCTGGAATGCCTTGTCTCACCCCCGGCGAGAAAGTGTAGTCAGTGTTCGTAGCCCTATGGTGTGTGTGTGTCCGTGTGTTCGTGTGTGTGTGTGAGAGAGAGAGAGAGAGAGAGAGGGGAGCGTTGTGTGCAGCTCTCTGCGTACTGCAGCAGGACTCAGCGTGACAGCCTGAGTCAGTGGCGTGCCCCTGTGTAAGGATGTGAAAGTGTGTCACTGGGCTAGTTTGTGAGAGTGCAGTCAAACGCTGTCCTACGGCTCCTCCAGGCTGCCAGCTGAGGTTTACAATGCTTAATTAAACACTTTATTTCAAGTGGCCCGTCATTGGATTTGCTCATATGCAGTCTCTGGCCAACCGCACATACATCTTCACGGGCTGCCGGCTTAATAGCCCGTGGAGTATTGTACAATTTGTGAGATGATTGCAAATGTTAGCTCTTCTAATGGATGGCACTCGCTGTATCAACTGAACGCTGTTCATCACGAACTGAGTGTGGATCCGTCCTGAACGGAGGATTCATCAGCATAAAGAATATTCTCTAAAGTTAAAGTGTTTCCAGAATCTTAGAGAAATTCCAGAATCTTCAGAGAAATAATTTCATTATTTCATGTTTTTCATCCAGTCATTAAATCTTTGGTTATTTGTAGTTGTTGTATGTAGAGAATACATGTGTTTGGGAATATGTCACTGCACTCAACTAACAGAAAACTCTGAGGTGCAAGTGGTGTGTAAATGTGATCTGAGAGCACAAGCACTTCAAATTTGACAGTAAAATACTGTAAAAGTTGGCAGATATGTGTGACTGTGTTACTGCCCCCTCTTATTCAAGTAGAGAGAGAGAGAGAGAGAGAGAGAGAGAGAGAGAGAGAGAGAGAGAGAGAGAGAGAGTTGGCAGATATGTGTGACTGTGTTACTGCCCCCTCTTATTCAAGTAGAGAGAGAGAGAGAGAGAGAGAGAGAGAGAGAGAGAGAGAGAGAGCGAGAGAGAGAGAGAGAGAGAGAGAGAGAGAGAGAGAGAGAGAGAGAGAGACTTTGTGTGAGAGTTGTCATGGTGGGGATTACTGTTTGGGGTGTGATATCTGAGCCAGAGTGTTTGAAGTGAGGTCCACCGAGGGGAAGTGGCCCACCAGATCGCTGGTCAGATGACTTCCAGTATGTGGGGGATTAGGGCCAGTTGAGGTGGCAGGTGTGAAGGGATACGACTAGGAAGTGACCAGCTCCCTCACTGCTGTAACTACAACTGGATATCAGTGGAAAATTTTTTGATGCCGATAAATGGTTTTGATGCTTCAAATTTGATACCGGTTCTAAACATGACGCTTTTCTTGATCATTTCCTTTTTTGAATGATTACGCATTTCATTATGCAATAGCGGAAACTGTTTGCTGTGTAGCATTTTTTCATATCATATACATCTATATCCATCTCTTATCTATATGAAAGCAGATGTTTCGTGATCATTTTACAAAGGCCCAGGAACTAGTGGAAAACCTGAGATCCCATTGGAAGAATCCCAACATTTTGACATTTGTGACACATTTACATATCTTCTGACACCTTCAGTGCGCATTAATAGCTATCACTTCTCAATACAAAGCCCCGGATTTTACATGTTGTTAGAGGGAGGATGACATCAAATGTGAGACGTGACATTTGAGCAGCCTCTTTCATGTGAGATATAGACATTTGAGGAAAGCTATCACAGATACTTCTAGACCATGCTTCAAACACACGGGACAGAGGGCTCTAATGCGTTTTGATGGACAGGAACTAGTGGGTTCTTTAATATGATAAGGTTCAGCCTTGGCGCTGCACTCCATCACATTAAAGCTCAGAGGCAGGAATAGCTTCCTCTTCCTAATAACCTTCCTGGGGTTTACAGCTGGATGGCCGGAAAATGATACAATTACGTCCTTTCCCAGAATGCTCTCTCCGTGGCCTCCGATAAACAGCACTACATCTGGTCTAAAGGTGCAGGTTTTATGCACATGCTTTGGGATGTAGTATAATCTGAAAGTCTAACGTCTAACTGAGATTAAGGCATTTCAATGTAAATGTTATATAAAAATGGTATTTGGCTAAATAATGATCATTAGCCCAAACTTGCATCATCACTTGCTCAGACTTAATAGGAGCACTGGCTCTTACACAGGCTCACTTTTGATTGTATGTATGTGTGGTGGTGCCTGTGCGTGTGTGTGTGTGTGTGTGTGCGCGTGCGTATGTGAGTGTATGCATTTGTGTGATGACATTTCCGTGGAGGGCCAGGGCAAGGTTTATCAATCATAAACATGAGCCGATGGATCCCATTACACTGTGGAGATATGTGTGTTTACTCAGCAGTGTGAAGAGCAAAGAGAGACAGGAGGGAGAGAGAGACACATCGACGAGGGCTTATCCCTCTTTGTGGACACTAGCCGTACACAGGCGCTGAAATATACACATCAGTCTTAGGGCCGTTCTTGTCAGTGCTTCCATTTCTCCCCACTTGTTCCTGTTTGTGTAATAATGAATAAAGGTTTTGGTATCTAAACCTTATTTAAGCATTATTGCCCTCATAACAAATGGATTGACTGGCAAGACTCAGAGAAGCCTGGAGGCTTAGCTTGAGGCAGCAGCCGACTCAATCCTTTTCCAAGGAAATGATTGGAATTCCTGGTACTTAACATGCCTAATGAGTAGAACAAGGGAATCACAAAGAGGAGGGGTTTCCTTCCTTTCTTTCTTTCTCTTTCTTTCTCTCTTTCTTTCTTTCTTTCTTTCTTTCTTTCTTTTTGCTTTCTTTCTTTCTTTCTTTCTTTCTTTCTTTCTTTCTTTCTTTCTTTCTTTCTTTCTTTCTTTCTTTCTTTCTTTCTTTCTTTCAATTTCATAAATTGGTGAAAAAAGTTAAACAAAAAATAATTTCAATAGAAAATCTATTGAAAACAGAAAATTAAAACTAGACACGGGAACTGTCTTTTTGCTATAAAGTGAAAATGAGTAGAACAAGGGAATCACAAAGAGGAGGGGTTTCCTTTCTGTTATCTCTTTCTTTCTTTCTTTCTTTCTTGCTTTCTTTCTTTTCATAATATTTAAAGTGAAACTTAAATGAATTTCAATAGAAAATATATTGAAAACAGAAAATTAAAACTAGACACGGGAACTGTCTTTTTACTATGAAGTGTGGGAATGCCTAATGAGTAGAACAAGGGAATCACAAACAGGAGGGGTTTCCTTTCTTTCTTTCTGTTCTTTCTTTCTTTCTTTCTTTCTTTCTTTCTTTCTTGCTTTCTTTCTTTTTGCTTTCTTTCTGCCTTACTTTCATTTCATAAAATTTAAAGTGAAACTTAAATGAATTTCAATAGAAAATATATTGAAAACAGAAAATTAAAACTAGACATGGGAACTGTCTTTTTACTATGAAGTGTGGGAATACCTAATGAGTAGAACAAGGGAATCACAAACAGGAGGGGTTTCCTTTCTTTCTGTTCTTTCTTTCTTTCTTTCTTTCTTTTTGCTTTCTCTCTTTCTGCCTTTCTTTCATTTCATAAATTTTAAAGTGAAACTTAAATGAATTTCAATAGAAAATATATTGAAAACAAAAAATTTAAACTAGACAAAGGAACTGTCTTTTTGCTATAAAGTGCGGAAATACAGAACAAGGGAATCACAAAGAGGAGGGGTTTGCTTTCTTTCTGTTCTTTCTTCCTTTCTTTCTTTTTTCTTTCTTTCTTTCTGCCTTTCTTTCATTTCATAAATTTTAAAGTGAAAATTAAATGAATTTCAATAGAAAATATATTGAAAACAGAAAATTAAACCTAGGGAACTGTCTTTTTGCTACAAAGCGCAGGAATATCCGTTCAGTAATTTCAACACCCAGTAATACATTTGATCATTTAGTGGTTTGTGTTTGTCACCTGTGGTTTTACACCAATAGGACGGCCTCAGATAGCTACGCTTGGCAGAAACCTTAAACCTCTCTCGCCACAGTATCTCCCTGCTCCCCCTCCATTCTCTGGCCAGACGCCCCCTGATTTTATTAATGCTTTCATCAGGAAGTGAGGCCTAGAGTTTCTCTTTACTAACAAACAAATTAGTCTTTGTATTGGAGTGGCTCCACCCCTCCTCCCTCTCTTCGGCTGCTGGAGGAGCTGGAAGAAAATTCTCAATGAAACAAAGAAGACATGCAGCTCGATGGCTCACAAGTGGAGCCCAGGGGCATTGGTGTCGATTGGAGAAAGCAAATACTATTTTCTACTGGAGTAATCACTTCCGTTCTAAATTTGGAGAAGTGAAACACCCTGACAGGAGCAAATATAGCCCATTCATCCTGATAAACAATGTGCCTGCTATTTTTGGCAGTTTGAACAAAGAACATCAAACATGGGCTTTTTTGTCACTGCTGAAGTGGATCTAATTTACTCTTAGGAACATTTTGAGAGTACATACACATCCTGTGGTTGAGTATGTGCCAAGTAGAGGCTACTTACATTTTTTGGTATGATTTCCACAACCATTTCACCATTATGATCAAATCTATTTAAGAGGAAAGCTTTGGTTGTACAGTTGTTATTATGGGGCTGCAAACGGTTTAGCTCTTTGCTCCATCCCTTAGTCTTGGTTAGACAGTGTTTTGACAAGGATGAAAGACTGTTGTTGAAAACATGACTGTTTGTCTTAGTGGACAGGCCCTGTGACAGTGCTGCTCACTGCAAGGGCGTCCTAAGCCTCTGTAAGAACATAACAGGTTTAGCCAAGGAGCTCATATGTCAAGGCATTTCCTGTGCTGATTGTTGAACCTTCTTGGTGCCATTTCAAAACATTATGCGACCTGTTGGTTGTAATATATTCCAATTTTTTAATTACATAAATCATTCATTGTTTCATAAATCTTTTACATGATGCATCTTAAGAGAATTTTACTGGTTTTATATGTATGGCTCTACATCCTTTTGAAGAGGAGCTTTCCAACTTTTCAGCTGTTACATTATTGCCTAATCACATAATGAGAATATCCTCTACCATCAATCCCCAGCTGTAGTAATTGACAGGCACAATTAAAAGCAGAGATGATTGTCATCAATAATAAATGGTGTCTTTGTTGTGCATCTGTGTGTGTGTGTGTGTGTGTGTGCGTTTGTGTGTGGTGTCGGAGGACGCTCCAGGCACTGTGGTTTCAAGTGTTGTTTTCTGTATGCAGAGCAGAGACGAATGGCTTTTTCAAAAGTGGGGGTTATCCGAGGTGACGGAGAACATTTTGTTACAGACAAATGAGGATTCCACACTTGAGATAATGTAGACAGAAGCTGTCTGAAAATATTTACCCATGCTTCAATGACAGTTTCCTCAAGTCCTCTCCATATTAAAAATGCATTCACCTCGGTTGACCCTGCTCGATAATGTGTCTCCCTTGTTAGAATAAGAATGTCTGCCTCAGACGGCTATGTCACTTCAGGCCATCACTCCGCTCAAACAAGGAAGGAAAACACTCAAACCAAACAATAACTTTTTGTACACAATGTAGTGAGAAACAAAACTTGGCCGAGCACTGCAGATTTTTCGGAGCCGCTTATTATTTGTATTCTGTCTGGTGTTTTTTTTTTTTTTTTTTTTACGGTACATGACGTGTTGCTCGCAAAGCGCCAGCCTTACCATCTTGACTAACAGGATTATATGCTTCAAGAAGATTATTATAATTAAAATCTTTAGGCAAAAGTAATCTACATGCTAATCTATAAATGCCTATGTACGCTACCAAATACTGCATTACATACATTTTTAATACAGTAATTCTGTAATACTCTCTTGTATATTTTTCAACACTAATGCTTTCTTGGATGATGTGTTCCATGTTGAGAGATGGAGAATGCAACTTAAGGCCTTTCTCTCTGTGTGTTTTCCAGTTTGTGGCCCGAGTATCGACATCCGTAATGAGATCAGCGAGTTCAAGCGGCTGGAGAACTGCACGGTGGTGGAGGGCTACCTGCAGATCCTCCTCATCTCCGACAAGACCAACAACCTCAACCAGGAGCTCTTCCGCTCCCTCAGCTTCCCGAAGCTGACCGTCATCACTGACTACCTGCTGCTGTTTCGCGTCTCGGGCCTGGACAGCCTCAGCACGCTCTTCCCCAACCTGAGCGTCATCCGTGGGCGCAACCTCTTCTACAACTACGCCCTGGTGATCTTCGAGATGACCAGCCTGAAGGACATCGGCCTGTACAACCTGAGGAACATCACCCGAGGAACCATCCGGATTGAGAAAAACCCCGAGCTCTGCTACCTGGACTCGGTGGACTGGTCCCTCATCATGGACGCCGACTACAACAAAAATGAAAATACGCAGTACAAGGAGTGCGGGGACGTCTGCCCAGGCATCATGGAGGACAACCCTCTGTGTCAACGGACCATGTTCAAAGGCAACTATGACTACCGCTGCTGGACCTCCAACCATTGTCAGAAAGGTAACCTGAGATCCAGGTGCTTTTTATTTCATACTGTGTCTCAACGGAGACTCGTCAAGGTAGAATAAAGCAAGGGCAGTGTTCAGGGACTGTATTAATTTCATTGTTAAGATATTTGTTTATGCACTGCAGAAAATGATATTTGTTTGTGTTCAATTTTTCATTAATTTAAGGTAGCTTAATTAATTTAAAAATATCAGTAGGTGTGCAATATTTTGCATCCCTTGTCTGATACAAGTAAATGCCGATGTGTCTTTGATCTAGGTAGGTGGGTTTCGGCCTCACAAACATTCTGAAAATGTGCATTTCTTCGCCGAACAAATCCCATGAATCTATGCTGTGTTTTTCCTTCATTTCCGTCAGCCTGCAGGATTGTCCACGGGCCAGTGCAAACATTTCCTCTCTGTTCATTATAGAGACCTTGTCTTTAGATCAGGCTATTTGTGGAGTGAGGGATGGCTGCAATATAGAGCACCAGGTATTAGAAAAGCATACTCAGTTGAGGTTAAAGTTGCTCTGCCAAGAAATGAGCTAGTCTACCTGTCTGGACCATGTCAGTTAAATATTTGCCTTAGGGACCGTTTGCAATTTATGGAAAGGGGGTATATGGAGGAACCTGGGGGAGGGTCATCGTTGTTTAATTTCAGCCCATGGGCAGGGTCAGGCATTTTCTAAAACGGTTCAGAGGAGGGTCATGTAATTTCTAAATGATGAAATTTCAATATCAATTCAGTTCTCCATAGTCTGTCCAGTTTTTTCTCAGTCGTTGGTGCAGCGCTAATGCTTTGTGTAGCAGCTTGTAGCAACATTATACATCTTCACCGTTCTTTTTCTCTCAAAAGTCAGAGTGAGAGAAGGCATTAGAAATTGGGACACCCAGGTCAGCTGTCTTGGGCTCATGCCTGTTCTAAACTAGAGGGCAGTTGTGTAAGCCTATGTAATATAGTCTCACAGCCTGTCCTGTTTGACACAGACAGAATTGCAGACAGAGCTCTGATCAGGCTTTATGTGAAAATGTAATGTTGCTGTCTGACATAAAATCCAAACAACAGTGTTTGGGTTTATGGTTTTGAGTCACATTACTTGGTTTATATTTTATATTGATCTTGTCTATATAGCGTATCATACAAATGTTTTAAAGATACAGAGCACCTGATTGCTTCCTTTGGCCATATATCCATTAACTTTTGGTCTATAGGCTGCCTAGGGGAGGGTCATTAATAATTTTTCAAAGTTCACAGAAAGGAAGGGTCACAGAAGATATTTTTTCAAATGAAGAAGGACCATCAGTGTTTTTATCAGGTTCAAATTCCTTCACTGACTGCACATAATACAGAACACACAATGCCTTATCTTATCTGAACAGATGAAAGAGTTATGGTCACAATTCAGCACAGGTAATTAGGTAATTAATAGATTTAAAAAATAATTAAGTGACATTAATAAAGACAATGAATTAATCAATTAATGATTTCATAGATGTATCTTTATGAGAATTTCAATAACAAGCCATGTGCTAAAATGAAAGCAGTGACTATTAGTTGAGAAATCAGCTGTAGTTGTAATCTATGGAAGACTTATCAGCAGTTCATGACAAGATATAATGGGAAAGGCAGTGCCCTTTTGCTGGTTTTGCTGGTTTTGCTGCTTTGTTGTGCTAGTTAGCAGATGCTGATGAAGTTAATGTGCGGGTGAGAGGGAGATATCAGCGCCACGGCATGGGCCAGGTGTACTATTGCCCTTTGTTTGTTTTGCCTAGACTTTTACACACTGTGGTGCTTGAGAGAGACTGGGTGCCAACTTCTCTCTCTCTCTCTCTCTCTCTCTGTCTGGAGACTGTGTCTACCACATCTCAGTGGTGTGAATCAAAGGTATGTAGATGCATGTTTTTGCCTGGTGAAGGAGATGAGGTCGACCTTGACTCTGAGGAGCTGACAAAGAAAACATGGCTGCTGCTCCTGCTTAGTGTCAACTCCCCTGTCCTCTCATCAGCGTGGAACGATGGTGGGAAAATGTTCCCCCAGCCGTCGTCTATTGAAGACCTGTGTACAGCTCCCATGGTCAGTCGGGAGTCTCAAACACTGCCCTCCTCCCTCCCCCAGACCCTCAGAACAAATAGTGGAAATCAACCTCTCTTCCTTCCTTAGTGACCACTTCTGTTTCCACTGAACAGCTATGGTGTTTACTGTTGTGCTTTTGTTTTTCTGTGGATGCACTATTTCGCTGACTGATTTTATTTTCAAGGAGCGCTGCTGGAGCTTCCTGCATGCTGATGATTGATAGCTGGAGCCGTATACAATTGGCAATTGAATGAAAAGATTTTTCTTGGTTTTATATGATGATCTATCTTTGTTGTGAAAATGTTTTAGACATCCTCAGGATCATTTTTACTTTTATGCAAAACAAGCAATTCATTATTCAAAACAATACATAATACGCTTACAAAATAATGTCTGGCTTAATGAGCTTCTTACAAAATGGTACAGTTTTGATGGTGTAATTATCTGTATTTGTAAAATATTGAGCGATGACCTTCAAGTCACATCTGTTTTTCCAACAATAGATACAGTATATAGTGTTTCGCAGTGAAACCCTCGGTTGTTTTCTAACATCGGGCAGAGCGAGACTATTGTTTGAACCAGTTCACTCCTCTCTGAGGCTCAAACAGAGGTCAGGGTAAATGCATTCATCCAGAGGGCCTTGAGGTCTCAAGGCTGCAGATAAAGGCTTCAGGGAGCTACACAGTGGAAAGAAAGGAGGAGTAACTGAAGTAATAATAGGACAAGAGCAAGGCTTGGTGATAGTAGCAACAGAACTGCTCTATGATGTCTGTTAATATTCAGGGCTTGATGCAGAGATGAGATTTCCCCTGCTCTCTCTCTCTGTCTCTTTCTCTCTTTGAAGGCTAGATGTGTCTATACCTCTCTCCTTCCCTCTTAAGATTCCTCCCTTTCCCCTCCACCCCTCTGCATAATTGCCTTGTTTTTCTCCGGTACAGATGTTCCTTCAAGGGCATGCAGTGGTTTTCTAGTCAATACAGACCAGTCTCCTCTTTAATTACAGTACATGGGGAGGGAGTGCTGTCTGCCTAGTATACTACTCTAGCCTCAGGGCCTTCTAGGCCTCATGGAACACAACAAAACTCCTCCTTCCATATGTTTGTTCGCTCACTGGATACAGTTTCAGACAGCGCTACCCCAGCTATGGTGAGTTTAGTTTGGGTTAGATTAGATAGTGTTAGATAGTCGGTCCGCTCAGAGGTGGATGTTGATACAATGGCAACAAAGCCAGGTTGAAGCTGTACTTGTGGCTGGATGGAAGTGGGTGGGAGTGGCTGTGTAGGGAAGTGGAGATTGGAGTAGAGGTTCTGGGTGCTTTTTAGTGGGAGGCAGTGATGCGTGGAGAGGCCCTAACTGAGGAGCCATGTGGGGAGGAGGGGCGCTGAGGGGAAATGTCAGAGAAATGTCAAGTATACGAGCTCAACGGCGAGCTCTCGCTAACACACAGGCCTGAAGGGTATGAAAAACACACCCCTCCTCTCTCCTCCCCTCCCCTCCCCTTGTTTTCATCCCTCCTCTGTCTTCACTCCCATCCTTCCTCGTAATTCCTCCCTTCCTTCCCTGTCACTGCTTCCCTCTTTTTGCACCCGCTGTCTACCCTTTACTTCGTTCTCCCCTTTCCTTCAGCTTCAGCCTGGATTTCTTCTCTTATTGTGCGTGTCAGCTGTTCTTCTGGTGTTTCCTCCTCTCTTTTTCACCCCACTCTCTTCTGCTGGTCTTATCAGGGGCTGTTAACAGCTCCGGCTGTCAGATATCTCTTGACTGTTTACTTGTTGGAGGCATTCTCTCATCACTACGGTGGTGGCCAGCCGGCTTGTTTGGCTGGCCCCGGGTTCCTGTGACATTGCGTGCTGTTTGCTTTGAGTTTGTGGGTCCCGTGACTAAATGCGCTGTCTGGCCTGCTTCGAATAGGCCCCTCAGGTCTCTGTGTTCCAGACAGGCTCGCCTTCTACCCCCGGATCAGAGCCAACGCCACACACACCTCTCATGATCAGGCAGACAGGCAGGGAAGCACGCTGCCCGGTCTCAGGGCAGGTTAGTCTTCACAGCTCCACAGAGAGGCACACACTCTCACACTTGCCTGTCCTCGCATAGCTCACATTTCTCCTTTATGTGTTACAATATTAACTTACAGTGTGCTCAGCCTCACAGGCACTCTGGTTACGGTAAGTCCAGTTTCTCAGCCGTTGCCCTTTTATGCTTGCGTGATTTGAGGAACATCATGTCCCAAATACTGTATATAGATATTCATTGACAAAATGGCAGAAGTCAAGCCTCCTTTTGAATTTTAAATGAATCAATGTTAATTATTACAGTCATGCGTGACAATACCTCATATGCTGTAGTTGCCTTTGCGTTTGGAACAAGGGAAATCTAACAGAGGTGTTATTGGGTTCATTTCAGTGTTACAGTTGAAAAAGCTGTGGCATTAACTTGCACATTAGAGTCTGGGTGAGCTGTAGTGTTGTAAGGGGAAAATTGAGGGAAGGCGACCTGCCCTCCCTGTTATGCCATATAGAGCCTGAGCTCTGTGTGTCCTTGTACTGAACCCAGCAGAAACCCGGCAGAGGTAAAGCATTTAGGAGCCTTGGCAGTTGGCAGAGCACTCCACCAGCCTGGGAGACTTTTGCATTTGATAATATGTTTACTCCCTGCATGCCAGAGGCCCACTTGATATCACTGCTCTGAGCGCTCTGACCTGAGCCCAATGTACAGCAGGGAAAAGCAGTTTTAGAGGACACAATCGTAGGGTCAAGCAGGTTCAGACTCGTTACTGTAACCATTACAATTTCTATGTTTATCTTTCTTTCTATCCTTATGAATGTGCAAGAATGAAGACTGATAGTGTCACCCATATGTACCAGCTATGTAGAAAATAACAGTTTAAAAACTTTGAAAGTGCAGGGGAAAAACTTTCATATTTGATAGAGCCAATTATTAGTTTGGGTAAATTATGTTCAAATTATACTACGCTTACATGCCAACCACATGGTAGAAAATATTTTTTCCTTATCTCCATTTTCACCATGGGATGTTTTTCTGGCTCACTAGGCTAATTTGGTTCACCAAAGTATTGTTGACAAGGAAATATGAATTAATTGTGGAAGAGATGGAATGCAAATCCTCCTCATCCTGCAGGGGCTTTTTGTGAATTGATTTCTAGAGGTACCATAGAGCTAGTACTTCTCACTGACAAGATTAGTTATAGAGAGATCGCATTGTGCAGGAATTATGCTCCTGGTGTGCTGGCCAGGAGCTAGATTTATTGATACTTTAGGTATAAGCCATATATGTTGAGTTGGATGGAATGAGTCTGGCCCTTTAAGTGAGTATATAAGGTAGAAATTCCTGCTGGCTTAGTCATTCCAGTTCCCGAGGGGATAAAGAGGGGAAAATACACAGTCCAGGCTGTATGCGCAGACGATATGTGCTAGGACATACAGAGACTGTTTGTGGGAATAAGTAGGAACTAGACTGATGATGGTGGTGATGATATTGATGTAGGTGTGGTGCATTTTTGTGTGAGTGTTTGTCTGAGGGCGTTGTGGAGCCAAGGTGGGCTATGTTATATGATCGTTTGTAAGTAGTTTTTGTTTAACAAACATAATCCCGGACCTTTTCCAGCACATACAGGGAAGCTTTTCAATATTTAATGGCTTTTCGGAGGCTTATCAAAGGGCTGTGGTGAGGGACAGGAAGCAGAGAGGGCTCCGATTCCAGTCTTGAGAGCCTGGTGCTTTCCTTGGGGCACAGTCTGCATGGTGACTCAATGCCCGTACATCTCTCTCTTCCACCAGGGCTGAACTGCTTTGCTGTGCCCTGCTCCATTTTGTACAAAGCTCAGGCAGTGTGCCAGCGTTTGTGCCAAAGAGATGGCCCTCGTGTTGATCAGACTCATTCACACATGCCCTCCCACAACCCCCACACTAAAGATGGCATAATCCGATCCATCATCTTCTCCTCCGCTGCCACACTCAACTTTGCTGCCTATTCATTGGATCACCACAGCTCCCTGGGAAAGGAGAAAGTGGGCCTGTGCTTGGTTACTGCCATGTCGATGCCTTGCTGCACACCCTAGCCTGGTGTCAGGAGCTAGTCAGCACAGCACAGCACTACTCATTACGGCAGAAGGCTCCCGTATGGAGTCGATCTT
>NW_027281172.1:0-94590 GCF_046629955.1 Centroberyx affinis | reverse complement strand
ATTACAATTTTACAATTTCACATTTGGCAGACGCTTTTATCCAAAGCGAAATTAAAATTACCATGAATGTGGTTTTAGTGATTTTACTCCCATCACAGCAGAATACCACATGCCTATCCAGTGATGACGGGAGTCCCCCTATAGTAAATGTGTGTGGAAATACATAGAGGCAGCATGTTGACTTTGGCTGCGTATTGATTGCCACTGCAGATTCCTACTTGCCAGAGAGTCCAAGACAAGGTGGACAGAGGCCAACGTTCAAAAATAGTGTCCAGCGCTAGTAGTAGTTTCTCCCTCATAAGCTCCTCTAAATCAATGTGTATGTGTGTGTCTGCATCTGTAAGACTTTGAACAATTGTCTGTGTATTTCTGCATGTGTGTGTGTGACATAGACTGTGATTTTGTACATGTACAGTGAATATCACTTCCTCCCTGTTTTTCACTCTCTCTCCCCCTCTGTCTCTCTCTCTCTCTCTCTCTCTCTCTCTCAATTCAATTCAACAAGCTTTATTGGCATGACTGTTCCGTAGTTTGTCTCACAAAACAGACACTACAGAAATCCATGACAACCTGGAATAACAGATAAACAGTAGCCTAATAGAACTACAAGGACAGGGACAGTCTTAAGGGGACAGTGTGGGTCTTAAGAGGACAGAGAAGGTCTTAAGGGGACAGTTAGCCGCTGTCTCTCTCTCCCTGTCTCTGTCTGTCTCTCTCTCTCACTGCCCAGCAGTATTCAGAACAAACACCCACTGCTATTTATATACTGACGCCCCATCGGCATGGCAACCACGCTTTGTTTACCCGCATCACACACTGGTTCAAGGCGTTTGTCTTCCTTTTTCTAACAGAAACATAGTCATTTGGAGGCATTTGGGTCTCTTTCATGGGCCTAGCTCACTTGTCGGTGACAACGATGTTTTAATTTTGACGGAATGCCTCTGGTAATCTGGGATCTATTTAGATGAAAGAGAAAGCTGGAAATATAACTAGTGTTTCTGTAGAGTTCAGTTTGTTTGTCTGTCTTCTTGTTGCTTAGTTTGTAGGCTGAAACAGTTGATGTCAAACTTTTAAAATAATCCATTGTAAGGCATGGACAGTGCTTGGGTTGATCAATGGGCACTATTGGTCCCAAACTGTGTAGCTAAATGCACACTGATTACACAGCAAAGTTTTATAAATCTCTATCATAGCAACGGATAATTTAACAGGATAATAAACACTTTTGTACAGTTAGGTCTCAGATATGTGTTTGTGTCCTGTAATGTTTGCTGCAATACTGAGCGTATCGCTCTTCTCCCCCTCCACTGTACTCATAACTTGTTCAAGGAAAGAAAAGCCTTTTTCAAGCTGCAAAATCCCACAGGGCAGGAGCTTACAGAGCCGACAGTACCCTAACCTCTGTTTACAACTACTGTCGCTGTGCAAAGCACTTAACCCCCAACTGCTCCAGTGGCACTGCACAGTAGCCGACAGCAGAAGACTGCTGCTGCATCGTGTGTCTCCCAGGTGTGAATGAGTGTAACAGTGTGACTGTGGTGCAGCATGCTCCTGAAAAAAGCAAGTGTACTCAGTTAATCATCTGTGGGTAAATAAAGGTAGAAAAGCAACTATGTTTATGTACAAGCACATAGAAAAATGCTAGTGCATTCAACTAGCATTCTCATTTACAGTAACCCTGAAGGCCATTACCATAGCAACAGAGACATGTCCCGAGGTCATGGGGCGGGACTGAACAGAAGTTGAACCCTGAAACAAGGCATCGCCTTGGCAACACAAAATCAGGTCAGTTGATCGTGTGACAACCTGGGCCTAAGGATAGAAATTGATACTACGGCACACTTTTTCTTGTTTGTACAAAGTTAACATAGACACACACACACACACACACACACACTCACAGGCATGTGAAACTCAAATATCACCTGGTATACACCTGTACACATATAGAGACACAAACACACTTGCAAATGCATAAGAACAGAAACAAACACTTGCACATGGACAGACACAGACAGATGAACAGAAACACACAGACTGCTTTCTTTCTCTCTCTCTCTCTCTCTCTCTGTCTCTCACACACACACACACACACACACACACACACACACACACACACACACACATACATACATACAGAAGGTCCAAGATGCTAACATTCACAATGCAGTGTTTGTCAAGGACGATGTACTAATTGTCTGACATGTCATTAGTGAATAGTCGGCATGTACAATAAGATGATTGTTTCTGACACTGTGCATTGTTCTGTGTCACAGGCTGGTTGATAAACACAAGATCATCATCTGCTTCATACTCCAAGACTTGTGATTGTAATGCTATTTGCCTCCATGTTTATTTATCTGAATATGATTTCGAAAGCTATTCACCACAGTTACAATAAATGCCTATGCACTCAACTCATAATATGCTCACCATAAAGTATGAGCATATAGATTAGACTGATCATATAATGCCATTTATACAAAGGCTTATTAACCTATTTTACTGCGGTGGTTGTGTAACAGTTTATACCATTACCCTTATTTAACAGCTGAATTAGCATAGTAAACTTAAACTACATGACTCAGACATTACTTCAATGGAGCATTTTCCTAACCTAAACCCTGAAATAAGTTGCGAAAAGGTTGCAAAAGGAATAATGAAAATGCCACATGGTGATCTGTTAATCAATCATCAATTGGAGTAAGTGTAGAAAACACACAGCTCAGACATTTTACAACAGACATGACTGCACAATTATACCAGACATTGAACAGGGAAATAGCAATTTAGCTAGCCACCATCCACCTTGTCACACCTGAACATACTGCCCACTGCAGGTAAAAAAAACACCATCCAAATATTGGGTTTCACCCCCTTTCTATAATCTACGTTTCAGTTGTCACAAGGCTTGAAAATCCTTCTTTAAACTGTCTCTTCCCCTTAATCTACACCTTCCTCTTCATGACAGGTGGATTTGAAAGGTGAAATCAATAAGGATTGATTCACCTGGTTTCACCTTGTCAGCCTGTTTCATGGAAGACGGTGGTCCTAATATTTTGTGTGCACAGTGTTCACATACACACAGAGGTATGTAACTAGACAGACATACACAGAAACACACAGATACAAACACACACGCACACACACACACACACACACACACACACACAGCTGCAAGTTTTTCTCCTGACTCAGCAGCCCAGGTTTCAATTCCCTGTCTGTCGCACAGGACGCTCACTACCACTGGGAGAACTGCGTGTGTGTGTGTGTGTGTGTGTCTGTATGTGTGCGCAGGTGCATGCATGCAAGCCTGTGTGTGTGTATGTATGTGCATCTATACAATCGTGCTCTGCCCCTTTCAGACAGCTTTTCTATTGGTCCTCCTCCTGCTGTCCCTCTCTCACACACACACACAGGGATGGACACAAATACACACACACACACACACACACACAGACACGGCTGGCGCAGCTGTCAACAGAGAACACAGGGCCATAGGTGGTGTGAGTGTGAGTGTGTGAGTGTGTGTATGTGTGTGTGTGCGTGTGTAATGAGAAACAGTGCAGTATCTGCTGCAGGATTACAACCTGACCCAGCTTGTCTGGCTAATGCTTCTGTTACCACCAACAACATCCACGCTGCCACTGCTACCAGACTGACATGGAGAGGAATGACAAAATGGGACTCTAGGTATTCACAGCGGTTTATTTTCTATTTTGGTCATTGTCTTTTAGTTTTACTTACATGTCTCTATCCCATTTGATGCCATGTTAACTTTGTTTTCACACTTTATTTGCTTGTTGCCTCCATTTGTATTATTCATTTCATTATTTTCTCTCTGGAGGCTAGAGGGGGCACTCAATAAGCCTTGTGGGCTTGTTTGGCTCCTCTAGCATGTTTTCCTTTCTTATGTCTCTTTGTGTGCAAATAAACAAATTTAAATAAACCCAACAGTCCTGGAATAAAAAAAAGGATAGACCAGAAGTTGACCAGAAGGCATTTGGCTTCAGAAGGGAATTCCACTGAAATTGGCTCTTAGGTTTCTATTCTGCAAAAGAAAAATGTTCCACAAAAATTTCCCAAGCTTTTTTTCTTGTTGTAAAGCACAAGCTCTCAAAGACTGAGGAAAATGCAGGCTTTGGAATTGCAGTGCAACTAACTGAACCTAACCCAATCTGTGACATCTCACCTCCCTCCATGTCTGTGATGGACATAATAACTATGAGCCAAATGATCCAGGACTTACAACAGGAATGTACCACCGTTTGAACCCCCTCATTACGATACCTCCACAGTATGTATACAAGCCTAACTCAACCTGTATACACCCTCTGCATAGCAACCAGCTCATTAATCATGACACATTACATTACAGAGGAACTGTTTATGCAAATGAGCCAGGAATGGCCATAATGACCACGTTCATAATGAGCATGTGTAAAGTAAAAGGATGAAATAAAATCAAGTGCTGGCTGTCAACACTGTGTTGGAAAAATGAATTAGACACACATTCAAAGGGCATTATAAAGCCATCACAGCTGTTCAATTATTTCATATTTGTGAATATTACAACAGTCCGCAACAGTACAGCGAGTTTACAATGAACTCTCTCAAATAGAGAATAGTTTATTGGTCAATTGTCATGGCATCCTTTATTTCTACTGTGCAGGATGGAGAAAGCTGACTGACACGCTGAATAGACTTCCATCGTCTTTGCCTGGATAAAGACAAAGCGGTGTCAACTTAATGTTTTTTGTGGCCGTCACAGCCTGTGGGTCCCGGTGATTTTGTGACACATTGCACGTCGTTCTGCTCAATTGGCCATGTGACAGAGAGGAAGGATGAGTGAAGGAGAGGTGACAACGACAAGATGAATGAAACGATGGACGAACAGTGATGGGAGTGAGAGGTAGCACACATGGATGTCTGGATAGTAGTCTGTCTGTCACTAGGCAGTCTATCTCTCCATCCCGCTCCTAAGTCTCTCTATCTGTCTTTCTCTCTCTCTGGCACTCTGTCTCTCTCTCTCTCTCTTTCCCCTTTGCCATCTTCTGCCCTGTTGCTTCGTGTTCAACATCAACATTTGACATAGTCTCCAGTAGACACAGAGGGAGAGGGAGAGAAAGAGAGAGAGACAGAGAGAGAGACTTGAACTACCTCCCAGTTATGCAACTCTGTAACCTGAGCACTGCCACTGCCAGGTCAAAGTTCAAAGTTCAGTACTCTGAAGAGGTGCCCAGACGCGCTTCTGTGTACCTGCTGATCACGCTTTTTCCTGCTGATACACACACACACACACACACACACACACATTCCACTACCATTCATATCCATACATACACATTGTAGTAACACGCTGAGCACCTGCGGCAATAGCTGTGGTATTGATAGCAGTAGATAGCGGTGCAACTAAAATGGATGATAACTCTCTGACACTCTGTACACAACGTAGATAAAGCAGACTATCATACAGAGATACATGAAGATACAACACACACGCCTGTACTTGCCAGCACTCGCATAGTACTGAAACATTAACCTGGACCAGCTATCTAGGAACAACAATTGCTGAGATGTAGGTTAAAAGAACTCACTCTATGCTTGATGTGAAAATGACGTTCCTGGCAAAATTCCACGTCTAAATGACTTCAGTCAGACAATGTAAAAACAGATTTACTGAGAATGAATGCAAATACAGAGAGAGAGTTCATTACGGCGTCTAGGCTCTGATCTTGTCACGTCCTGCGAGTTCACACCTAAGCGAGCCAAATGAGAGAGCAGGGAGTGACGATAGGGAACTTCCCTCTGGAGGAAACCCAGACGCGGAGCCTACAGGTGGATGCTGGGGCGGAGGTGGGGGGGATGAAACGTTGGTATGGTGAGTGATCGGCAGTATGAGCAGCGCAGCAGCAGCATAGGCAATGCGAGAGAGTGAGCAAGTGCGTTTGGCAGCTTAGTAGCCTTATTGCAAGTTGCGCTGAGTAGTGTGTATCATGTGTCTAGCAGCGTGACTGGAGTTGTCTGCCTGAACTAGCTTCGCAGGTTTCGCTTCATTTATATCTGAATGTCGTTTTCCAATGAAACACATAAACTACTGTTTGCCCTGCAACAGATTGCCAACCTGTCCGGGTGTTTCCCTGCCTGAAGCTCAGTGTATGCCGGCCTAGTCCTCAACCCCCTGCAACCCTGAAAGCAGTAATCAGTAAAGAAAATGAAGCCATGCATCCAAACTAAGACAAAAACTAGGCATTTAAAAACACTGTCATAAACTGAAATAGAAATGAGACTATGAAAAAACTAAAACTGAACTAAAACTATCTTGTCTACTAGTAAAACGAACAAAAATAAAATAAAAATAGATGTGAAATGATTTTAGTTTTTATCTTTTTGTTTATGTGCAGGGTAAAAAAAAGAGAAAGAATTGTGGGCGGGAATCAATAGTGTTAACATAATAATGTGATGTGACTAGTTTTATTACATTTTGACTCATTTATATTGACTCATTTTGACAAGTTATTAGGCAAAATCATTAACAATAGTTATTACATTACCAGTTGCTACATGGCAATGTTACACATGGCTTTTAGTTTTGGATGTCATTATTGGGAAAATGTTCTAGTACAGACGTCCTACTTTAGCTTAATATCTCACATCCCATACCAGTACCGACGATAGTGAATAGTGACAGAGAATTTTAACATAGATTAAACAAATTTGTAATTGAATCCAGCTTCCCCCTCTTCTTATTTCTCTTCTTCTCTTCTTCCTTCATCTCCACTGCACTCTTTCTTTTCTCTCCTCAGGTCTCCTCCTCTCTCCTCGTTTTGTTTCATCTACTCTCCTCCTTTCCTCTCCCCTTCTCTCCTCTCTGATACTTGTATTCTCCAGGGGCAGACATCACCACATCACCACGACACGTGGCAAGCATGTGAGAGAGGGAGAATAAAATACAGAGCAGCATTCACACACACACACACACACACACACACACACACACACAGATGCTCCAATGTGTGTGTGTGTGTGTGTGTGTGTGTTGTGTGTGATCTGGAAAAGCACAAACAAGGCTCTGGGGAAACATAACATGGAGTGATGTTCACTACCAACACATAGAAGAAGTGTGTGTGTGAGAGAATGAAAGAGAGAGAGAGAGAGAGAGAGAGAGAGAGAGAGAGAGAGAGAGAGCAACATGGCAACATGTGCACATGTACGTTATGCCAATAAACTCATTGAATTTAATTAAAAGAGAGAGAGAGAGAGAAAATTGTATACAGGATGTATTCCTTTGCGTGTGTGTGTGTGTATGTGTGTGTGTGCGTGTGTGTGTATGAAAGTGTACATGTGAGAAAGGAAGACAGTGTCAGTGTATAAAGGAAGACATAGTTAGGGTGTGCAGGTAGTGCCTCTGTGTGTATTTGTGTGAACATACATGTGTGTGAGCAAACGTGTTAAAGCGAGAGCAACGGAGTGCGCTCATGCCGAACATCAGAGCAGAAACCGCCACCGGAGGGAATTACCCAGCATTCCTAAGTCGGGCCGCGTTAGCAGAGAGGGCCTGGAGATGCGGGAGTCATGGAGAGCCCGGCTTTGATCGGCCCGCTAAGATCCTAACACTGGGATAAGGGGAATATGCTGGGGGGGGGACCTGCAGGGATCACACACACACACGCACGTGCACACACACCAACACGGAATTACATCTTCAAAGGTGTGCACACGCACACACAAGCACACACCCCGTTCTTCCATTTACATTTTTCCAAACATTTAAAAGGCATGTGCTGCCCACGCAAGCATAAGAACCTACAGCATTTGATCCTTGCCTAAAAGTCTCTCTTCCTCTCTCTCTCTATCTCACACACACAAACACACAAACACACACACACGCATTTGATCCTTGCCTAAAAGTCTCTCTTTCTGTCTCTCTCACACACACAAACACAAACACACACACACGTAACGACACAATCTGCCAAACATTAATATGGGGAGCTCTCTATCGTTAACACACATCTTTACACATTTGATCCTTGCCTGAAAGTCTCTCTCCCTCTCTCTCTCTCTCTCTCTCTCTCTCCCGCTCTCTCTCTCTCACACACACACACTTCCCCACCAATCCCACCAACATAAACTTTCTACGCAACAAACTCCCCTCACAATGAAGTCAAGCTGCTCCCATTGACAAACACCATCTCTCCGTGTGTTCCGACCAGCCTGGTGTGTACAAGGCTAGTAAACAGGACTAATGCGACAGGCCGGCTCTCTGGCAGTAATCTGACAGTGAGGCAGACGGCAGGTATAATGGCTGGATTACGGACGTTTTACCACAGTATTAGAGCAAGAGGATACAGGCCGCCGCTGTAAGAACAGGTTTTGCAGAAGCCTCATTCACCTCCTTGACTCAAAATTTAAGTCTCGCTCGCCCCCGCAAATTCATTCCTGTCGCAGCGCACAACTTGACAAGTCATCTTTTTCTTGCCTGTCACGCTTTGACAGCGGTAAAAGAGCCATTTCTTTTTGTCTGCTTTTAGTCAAAGGAAACGTGAGGATTTGGGGAGGTTTAGTCAGTAGAAGTGTGGTGCTTAAAAGGCCAAAAGAAGTCAAAGATCATCCTTGGCACACCTTGATATGGCATCATCTAGAAAGTCCAAATACTGTACATATAGCCTACTCTGGGATTACACAGGCGATCTCAGAATTGTGTTAATAATGACATGTGACAAAGGTCATGTGCCAGACCCAAACCCACAACATCACAAGCACACGGTAGGACACTGAGGCACTAAAATGACCCTGCCACTAAAATCACCTTATGATAGATGAAACCACATTTCCTGCATTCCCTAACTGTTCTACATCACTGCCGATCATTTTCCAGTGCTCATTGGTTTGACTGGTTGTGACTGAGAGAAGGCAGGTCCTAACATAACCGGAGAGAACGTTGGCTATTAGTTAAAAGATTTATTTTGGAGAGGAAAATGTGGAAATCGTGACACAGAAGCGGAATCTTTCCTCAGAAAACGGAAGTAAGACACTCACGTCTCCTGCAGTGTTCCTCAATGCGCTCATTAATATGAAATAGTGACCAGAACGTCTCCCAAAAGAGCTTGTTGTCTATGGATTATCTTTACCGGCCAAATCAGATGCCTCAGGAGCTGTTTTCCATGCTGTTTGGAACTGAATGGGAGGTACAGAGTCCGAGAATGATTTAGAAATATATTTAATTGTGGTGCATGCATGTAAACACAGTCGGAATCATAACATTAAAGGGATGGAAAACATTAAAAAAATTAGCAAAATACTCAAATGACACTGGAACCGTCTTTTAATGGTTCAGGAGATATGAAGCACTCTCCATGGCTAGGCCTTAGGGCTGTGCTGACATTGTGCTGACACACTCACACAACACTGAGCTAGCTGGGAAATCTGTTTGCGGTTAGATAAACAAACATTCCATCTGCTTTCATCAAAAATGCCTGTTTGACACAAGCAGAGTTAAAATAAAGACAATGCCAAACTTATTTCAGTTGGTGGGGACTGTTTTCTTTTTAGTGCACATGTACAAACATACATATTTTTTTGGCAACTATTTTAACAAATATTTGATTAATTTAATGCACCGAATTACCAAAAGATCCTTGTCTGGAGGCAAAAGTGGGTTGACTTTCAGAAGATAACGGGGTTCACAGCAGGACCTTAGGAAGTCACCAGCATACGTCATGAAGTACCGTGGCTGTGGCAGGTTCCTGCTGGTAGCACAGGTGCTCACATGCACACACACCTAAACACACTCTCTCCCACTCAGACACACACACACACACAAACACAGTGTGTGCATACTCTTAGGTATTCAAACATACCCGGATACACTGCAGGTGCCTGCATACCTCCTCCCACCCCCCACTTCCCATTCAAGGCATTTATACGCATATAGAAACACGCACATACAAACACACACACACACACACACGCACATAGAGTGCAGGTGCTCACGCTGCCCCACCAGCTGTCCCTTGGGATCCTGCTACAAGGTCTGATGGCCAAGACGGAGAGGACAAAAGAACAGAGAGACTACAGGAAAGAGGAGCGTGCAGACGCCAACACTGACAGGTGTGTGTGTGTGTGTGTGTGTGTGTGTGTCCACCCATGGCTCACTTCCAGCAAGCTGCACTGCCCTTAACCCAAATAAAGTCCAGTCATCTTTGTTTAACCTTGACTGCTGCTGCTGTGTGTATACGTGCATGTGTGTGTATGTCTGTACGTGCATACATTTGTGCGGGTGTGTGTGTGTATGTGTATGTGTGTGTGAGTGGGTGTGTGTGTGACAATATCATGCCCTTTGTGGCCTCTGTCAAAGTGTGAGCGTAACATACGGGCTCACTTAAAGCAGCACTTAACAGTGTGCACGATCATCAAAAAACAGGCCCTGGGAAAAGAGAAAACGCCAACTCCTTTTGAATTCTGAATGCAAGACTCCTCCATCTTAGAATGGAATGTGGCATTTAAGGTCAGCGGAGTTGGTTCTTGTGACTTTGGGTTACGTCACTGTCATGTTATGTCAGGGGCATGACACATCATAAAAAGTTGTTCCCTCTCGCTCCTACAAGGGACTGACAATCAGTTATGTAACCAAGGTTACGGGGTCAGAGCAGCGAACACAGAGCGGCCACACCCTGCCTGGCTGTTTGCATTCCATAGTAGGCAGCGCTGTCAATACTTGACAGGCTGGAGACGAACATCCATGCTGGCCTGGCTCCAGGGGCCTGGTCCAAACATGTCTAGTGTGACCTCTCCTTTCCCTGCAGGAACATACAAGGGGCCTAGAGAAAATGAAAAGAACCATATGCCTAGATAGTAATGAGTTAAACATCTAGTATAGTATAGTGTAGTTTAGCCTAGTAGAGTTACGTGAGTTTAGTTTGTGACTTTGTTACTATTAAACCATACAACAGCAAAACATATTCTAGATTAGGGCTGCAACTAACAATTATTTTCATTGTCGATTAATCTGTCGATTATTTTCTCGATTAATCGATTAGTTGTTTGGTCTATAAAATGTCAGAAAATGGTGAAAAATGTCGATCAGTGTTCCCCAAAGCCCAAGATGACGTCCTCAAATGTCTTGTTTTGTCCACAACCCAAAGATATTCAGTTTACTGTCATAGAGGAGTAAAGAAACCAGAAAATATTCACATTTAAGAAGCTGGAATCAGAGAATTTTGACTTATTTTTCTTAAAAAATTACTCAAACCGATTAATCGATTATCAAAATGGTTGGCGATTAATTTAATAGTTGACAACTAATCGGTTAATCGATTAATCGTTGCAGCTCTATTCTAGATGAGTAAGAACCAGATAGCAGCACACACAACATGCCATGTCCCAAGATGTGTTCTTGACCGATGAAATACTACTATTATATTATACTATACTATAGTAATACTAATACTAAGCCCTCATAGATTTGGATATACATTTTGTGTTGGTTTGGGCATGCACTTTGAGCAATGTAACACAACATAAAATAATGTAACATTGTCACTCAAACTGTATATCCAAGAATAGATAGAAATTGAAACATCATTTAGGTTAAATTAACAGGTATTTCAAAATACGCTCTGCATTCTTGTTAACCACTGCATGGATTAGAGAATACAGTATCCAATACATGTAGAGTACAGTAGTGCAGCTTGCTTAGCAGCATGTTTGGCTTGTTGTTAGTCACATGGGATGAGGGCTACGAGGCTGACAAGTGCTACAAGGTCATACTGTGACTCAGATGATGAGTATAGGCCCTATGAGCGGAGACTCTGGTGTTGGAGGGGCCAACGAATAACCCATGCACACACACATACACACACACACACACACACACACACACACACACACATACACACATTGTCCCTTGGTATTAGTTATGGATGGCCCCTACAAGTTTTAAAGGTAAAATACAGACTTTATTTGACTGCTAAATTTGCAAATCTACATGTGTATATCATCATATGTGCTTGAAGAGTTTGATTTTTAGGTTGAATTTAATTTTTGGGGGGCTTATTTGACCCATCAAATCTGAAAGCAGAGGTCTGTTTTACACCTGTGTTTATAGACATAAATAAATAAATATTATTATATCTTTTCCAGCCACATAATTCATATAGAACTAACATTCAGCAGTCAGATCCAGTCCTTGTATCAAAGCACAGTAAGCAAATTTCCGAGTGACAAAACATGTTCAATCCAATGACTCACTATGTCAACAAAGTTAGCCAATAGTGTTTCAACAGGGGACACTGATACTGCAGTGACAAATTTGGCCTTTGTAGAGAGGAAGACATATGCATTAGAGTGTACACACACACACACACACACACACACTCACACACACACACACACACACACACACACACACACACACAGGGCAGTCTCGGGTCAGGGAGTTCTAAGTGCGATCTCCTCTGACACACACTGTACCAAAACTCTCACACTCCAGTTAACACAGATACAGTGCGCACATGCACACACACACACACACACACACACACACACACACACACACACACACACACACAAACGCACACAGAGGAGTGCCTAGAGTGTCTATACATGATTAAAAGGCTGAAAGTGGGGCAGTCACACAGCTCTAGCTGTGTGAAATTACTGCAGTTCCTTTCAACCCACCTCAAACACACACACACATATCCAACCAGCCCTCTGTCCAGTACTCACGCACGTGTTACACACACACAGACACACACACACACACACACACACACACACACACAGCAGTGGTTCAATAATTGAAGTGATTCCCCCGGTGAAGCAGCAGGGGAGAGGAGAGCACAGTAGCCAACCAGTTATTGGAGCTGGCCAGACAAGAGATGAGAAGATGTAAGAAAATATCAGCCCCTCCCTTCCATTCATTCCCCCCCTCGGTGGACGTTTTTCTAGAGCTTTGTACTAGTCAGGACGGTAGATGTGATTCTTTTTAACAGCATTTTTTAACACCCCAAATGTTCAACATTTACTTTGTTACTTTGGGACTCAGGCTCATGAAAGCTTACTTGTACTCTCAGCATGTGGGGGCCCACAAGAAGCAAAGCCCTTGACCCACAGTTTAAGAAACTCTGCACTGCAGTGTGATCACATGAATATGTCATATCCCACTGTAAGCTATATTTGTTTTTGCATTAAAGTAGTTAGGTACTTGTTTATGGAATCTGCTTAGATTGCATGTTATTGCATATTACAAAAACTGATTACGCAAAGCTATTCAGCTGAACTAAAATCCAAGGAACTTAATTTGTAGGGGAAGAAAAATAGCCTGGGAAATTGAATGGGGTAATGAAAGTCAAATCAGTGGCCATGGTGCTTGTTTTGCTGTTAATCCACGATTGTAAAGTGCTGCCTATTGAGATATTGTTTGGTAATAGCCTAGTTATGACGTTATTTAAAAAACTATGCAGCAGTACTTACTACACTATTGTTTTCTATATAAGATCTGATTTTTTAAATCAATTAACCATTTTTCCCCCAAAGTAATTAAGTAATAAAACTGTGCTGCTTAGAAAGCTGCATGATGAGACCAGTTCATTGACCATCAGCTGTCAATGGATCATCTGGACTTTTGGTTTCTGAACTCTGAACTCTTCACAGAAAGCCACTTCTACAATCTTCCTAGACACTAAAAATAGCTCTCAGAGAATTTGGATGACAGTTTGCTTTCACAATATGCTGAACAGCAAACATAAGTTAACTGAACCTATTCATCAGTTAACCCCTGGTAGGGGTTCATACAGTTTTGAACTCCAACCAGACTAAAGCAAATGCTCATCACTGAAACGATTTCCATCACAGATCCAACATACTGGATGCAGAACTAACCTAAAGCGCCACCTGCACTATATGGAGTTGTGCAATGACAGGTATTTTCTGCATCAGTGTTGCCTTAACGATGTGTTTGAACCCAAACAAGGCTGTGGGCTTGTTTCTGGAGGCCTCCTGCACAACAATTGTATTAGTGTGTCTTAATGAGCCTGGGTCCCACTGTGTGACTAAATTTACTCAATTTATTTGTGTCCTGGGTTGAAAAGGTTTTAAAAGAACCATTGATGTAAAGCATAACGACACAGGCTGTAGTCAAAACCAAAGTAGAGAATTAAAATGGTGCTTTAATTAATTAAACTATATCTCATGATTTTTTATTTGGGAAAAAAACGAGCATTTTAAAAAGTTTACACCTACCCTTATAAAATTACTGCTGGCATGAGAGTTAAGCAGTTGGTTACTACTAAGGTTATCAGTCATCTTAAGACCTTCGCTCATAGTTTTATAATATATAGACCAATAGCATTTTGGTATAAAACCCTTCAATTAGCCACTCTAAAAGTTTGGACAGATGCTAACATATCTTAGCCAGATACAGTTCATATTGAGTCACACACAAATGTTAAGGATCAGGCTGAAAATTTTCCATGACTCACAGCATCCTGATCTGGAAGATTTGGCTTGGATGACTTCTTCAATGTTCAATTATAGGGATGCACAGATACTCTGATATAGTGTCGATACTGGGTTAAATAGGCTTTCGAATGATTTCCCCAGTACTAAAAATCCAACTCCATGAGGCACATGTACAGAAACCACAGGAAAACCCTGGATTTTGTGCATTTTTCTCACATAGAGGGATGTTAGATCTCTCTAATGGAGAAAATTGCCTTACAATGTAGTCATTTGTGTGCATATACCCCAAACTGATGGTTTAAATCTATAATTTTCAGCTGAAAGCAATGGATCTGATTGGTACTCAGAAAAAGTGACATTGGTGCTTTCCTATGAATGACAAATCTTTCAGTGTGCACCCAGCCTAAGGTTATTCTCACAGAAAAACTAGAGAGACAGTCTAAATTGAGGCACATCTGGTCAAAACCTTATTGTGTCTAGTTGGGCTTACAAACAGACACAAACATACTACTTTTACGAGTCTTAATGAAACCCTGCCTCAGTTTTAAAAGATTAGAAGTAAACAACAACAATATAAACCCCACAAATCCCTTCTCCAAAGCTGGAACGAAGGGGATTGAGCAATGTTACTATTGGTGGACCCTAATCATGTGTTGCGCTTGGCAAACGCACTTAGGACGGAGAAAACCCTTTGCAAGAAGTTCAAATAGAAACCTGCAAATCCAGCAGCTTCTTAGCAGCCTTGTGCAAGGTTTCCGAGAATTAGATCATAGGGTGTTTGTGGGAGAGGGGACCTGAGTCTGCATGTTGTGATTTGGGGATTGAAAGAGGACTTTTGCAATGTGAATCTTTGTACTTGCGGATTTGTCCAGTTTTCGATTGATCATTCTGTTGAAAATGGGCGCTTCTGTTTCGACATCGTGAACAGATAAACGGAGAAAGCAATTGTTCAATCACTTCCAAGAGGAGCTTGTATCAACGGTAGATAAGCTTTGGGTCATGTTGATAAAGTCTAGACTTGAACAAAAATATGTTGCAGGTCAACAGATAGGAAGTGAGACATACTCCTACTCATACTCTCTCTCTCTCTCTCTCTCTCACACACACACACACACACACACAGACACACACACAGGGCGTTCATCCACCTCTAGTCTAGACTTTGAAAAACACAACTAATGCAGATGGCATAATTGCAGAAGGCAAATAAAGAGTATGTATCTTTAAGGACTCAAGTTGGTAGCGGTGGCGTCGTGCTGGTGGGTGTGACTAGTCTAGTCGGCAGTGGGAAAACGGCATTTTCAGCGAGGCAGCTCCTTTAAGCCCCTTTGAGTCACACAGTCCTCTTCCAAATCCTTCGCCACTGGAAGTGATTTATCAGTAGAGATCCAAAGCGACATGGCAGCAGGAGAGGATAGCCATCCTGTACTCCTGTTCACTATCAACCTAGAGATAACTAAACAGTTCAAGGTTATGCTGCTATCAAACTAAACATATTTTTTAATTATTTGAAGACATTTCTGTTAAGTTATTTTTATTTAATAATTGGTTCATGTTAAAATGTTAAAATCTACAAAACTATTTTGTGTTTTGACAGAGATTAAACTTGGTCAGTTTTGAAGTAAAGCACAAGGGTTAATCTTTAACATTGCCTGCTGTTGTTTACCTCAGTATTTTTTTTATGATGGTATCGCTTTGGTATCGAATATCGTGATACTAAACCTGGTATCTGTATTGAAGCCCAGATTTGGTATCGTGACAACAGCAGCATGCACTTATACTGCAAACACCCTTTGGCCACACATCCCTCTGTGTGTGTGTGTGTGTGTGTGTGTGTGTGTGTGTGTGTGTGGTGTGGCCAGCTGTCAGCCACAGGGACAGTAAAACAGCTTTTGGGGCAATACAGTAGGTGTGGGATTTGAATGGTGTAGTTTGCTTGTTAGCGAAGCAATAGTACAAGAACGATTTCCCTTTTGGAATGTCTGTCTGCTACATTAGTGATGGCAGTTATGACAGCGGTATTTTGTTTTGTTTGTAGTCCTGAAACAACAACACTCTTGCATGCTCAAACTCACAGTGACCTCCACCCCCGCCCCCTACATCCACACACACACACACACACACACACAGATGCTCTTCTTCCACCCCACACGTCAACCCACTCACTCTAAGTGCAAATGGTATCCATGAAGTGCCTCTTAAAAGGGTTACACTACCTCTGTACTCTTCACCCCTCCCTCCATGTTAGTCTACAGTTAGGTACTGCGTCCTGTCAGGTTGCCAAAGCACTCAGCTCCCCATCTCGCGTAGCCGCGCTAGAGGTGGTGTGGGGGCAAACCGCTATCCGAGCTAATGGCACGTCATGTAGCATTAAACCAAGCTGACTGGGCGCTCGCCTCAAAAACCCAAGCACCGGACTGAAAGAGGAGGGGAAAAAAGCAGCTTTTCACTCCAAACACTGGCAGTTGTTGGGTTTTGAGGGTAATTGATGGTGAGACGTTTGATGGGGAGGCGGGGAGTGCAGCTGCTGTTTTTTTTTTTTGTAGGTTAGCGGTTAGCGCTGCACATCTGCGAGGCAGGCGTAGTACGAGGCCATTCAGAATCTGTCATGAAGTGTCTTTTGCGATCTTCAAGTGCTGTTGGAAATATCGTAATTACGCGTTGAGCACATGAATGACCGGACAAAGTGGTAAATATGACCTGGAAAGTACATTTATGGGGCGTTTCATCAGGGGAAAATAGTGGAGAACATAGAAGCCATATCAACAACTGATAAAAGTCAAGTCAAGGTTATTTGTATAGCCCTTAATCACTGTTACAGTCTCAATGGGCTTCACAACGCCCCACAATAATACATGAACATGACAGCCTCCAACCTTAGACCCTAAACTGAGAACAAGGTAAAACTCCCATGAAAACCTATTTAGGAAAAAAATAAAAGAAACCTTGGGTAGGGCTACTCAGAGAGGGAACCCTTGTCAGGACGGTCAGGCATGCAACCGGACAAAGATTAAATGTTGATGTGAAGCATAAACAAAAATACACAGAAAACACAGTAAGGTAACACCTGGATCTGGCGCAGGGCATCAGCGGCATCTGGGTCACCATAGTCATAAGAGTCTGGGACCACAAGGACGACAACACCGCCCAGTCGCAGCCACAGCCAGAAACAGATAACACACACAACAGACAAAATCATTTGTTCACTCCTTCCACAGAATCAACACAAATGAACAGGCACACACAGACCAGGACAACAGGACAAGCAAACTACAGTAAATCCCCTCAGCAGAAACCTGAGTTAACGCTAGCTAAATGGTCTAACCTTACTCTAAGAAGAAGAAACTGAGTCACTCCCAGTAATTGTGCAAAGCAATCTTGCAATCATATACGGTGCAATCTGCTAAATAAATCTGCTAAATAGGACAGTGCTAGCCCATGTAATATTTAGTTAGCAGAAGTACCTCGAAGTCACATCAGCAATTAACAGTTCATGCCAATTTTTACGGAAAAGTACACACGGTAAATAATTTAGGTGGAATTTTATTCTGTTGATGTTTTTTGTTGATACTGATTTTCTTTTACTACACCAGACAGTTTGTCTTTCCATGATGTTCGTAGCACAAAGAGACCACCATTGTTCAGTATGGAACAAAGCACCCATTTGAAGGGGAGTGGAGGGTGGGCATTCTGTGGTAAAATGGGTCAAGGTCCATACCATGTACTGGTGATAACGTCAGTTGAATCCATTTGAAGACTTCTATTTCAAAACAATATATATCATTTTCTAAAGAAAAAACTTTAAAAAAAAAATAATAATGGTGATTATCTTATTTATGAGGCTCATATAAGGTTCATACATTTATTCACAATGTTGTGAGTTTGAATCACACTCCCAGCCTATACTGTATACCATTTTGTCTGTCTTTCCTAATCTTTCCTGCCGCACTGTATACAACCATATAAACCAGAAACGCTATAAAAGTAATCTTTGAAAAATTCTACCTACCATTCCTCCTGGGTGAGACAAAGGCTCAGCAGAAATCTATCTATCATAACCTCTTGATTCCAAACCACGTCCACTATGGGCTTACTGTTCATCGGGGAAGTTCTTGAGAGTTGGAAGATGTTTAAAAGTTCCCGTAAGAGCCACTAGGGTTATGAAATGTCCAATAAAAACTTAATCCTGCAAGTTATTCCCGTCTGATGATGCCTAGTAATTCCCCATTAGGTCATCTTCATTCTTCTACCACAGGTATTTTCCCTGGGCAAGCCCCTGTGGATGGGTGTGTACGCTAACATAAGCACAGCTGCACCAACTGTTTGTGTGTGTGTCTGTGTGTGTGTCTGTGTGTGTGAGCACATGCTTGTCCATGCAAGTATCCCCTATGAATATTATATACAGTACATTGTGTATTCGAGTGCCTGTCTGTAGGTACTTCTGCAAAAGTTTTCAGTGTTTAAAATTCAAGTGTGTGTGTACGTGTGAGAGAGCATGGATGCATGTCTCTCTTGTCTGTCTGCTGTTTGTGCATGAGGTTTAAGCTTCAGGAATATGTGAATGTGAGTGTGTGTGTGTGTGTGTGTGTGTGTGTATGTGTGTGCGTGCATTGAACAATGTACAAATCCAGGACAGGCGAGACAGAAAGCCTTTTTGTTCCCTCTCCCAGCGTAGCAGATGACAGTGGGTGATGGTGTTAGAGGAGGGGACCTGGCCGGGCTACAGTGAAACCTCACATTAACCTCATTTATCTGTGTCACAGCTCATCACCTGGCCCTGCCACACACACACTCTCCAACAAACACACAGGCAAAGACACAGGCTCACGCTGAGACATGCATGAACGCACGCACGCACACACACTAACATGCCTAGGCAAAGGCACGCACAGGTACACACAGGCATGCACACAGGGAAACACACACACACAAGCAAAGGCACACATGCACACTGAGACACAGGGACACATAACACAGTCATACAGGCCAGTAGAGCATTCATACTCCTCACTACAAGGAATCATTGAACAGCATTTCCTCTCCACAGAGGGAGTTTATAACTCATGTAGCTGTGGGAACGTGTGTGGAATAGCATTACAGTACTCTTACCGTTTCTAAGGAATTCCCTTAAAGTTTTGACTCAACATGTCCATTTCACCCCAGCTACCCTGTATGGTCAAAATGATGCAGACACCAGAATGTTTCATGTTCAATTGTGATGATGTCTGGTTTTTGAGAAGGCCTTGGCATATACTGTAGCATAACAGCATTAACATGGTCTTCAATCTGTTGTGTGACCACTGATGTCTTGTGGACAGCAGCCCTGTCATCCTCAGACATGACTCAAATCAAATAGATAATAATGGGCTGAAATTGATCGCTCATCACAATCGTTATGCTGGAATGGAACAGAATAGAATACAATAGAATGAGATTTACTCCCTCTGTGGTGACTGGACCTAAAGTATGTCAGCATGTAAACCCCACCATAAAACAAACAGAACCCTTCAGTGTTGCACTGATGGTGACATTTCTTTTACTTAAGCCCTGTGGCTACTGCAAGCTTTTAAGAGTGAAAGAACAAGACAATATTGAATTTTCTTTATTTCATCATGCATTTACAGTGCATGATAAAATGCACAATACTATGCACAAAGGAGTCCCATCAGGTACTGCCATATTTGTCTTGCGCTGTGGTTTTGTCACCATAACCATAGCAGGAGCGATGCCATAGCATTTTGGAAAACGTCTGTGTAATTGATTGCTTCTATTCTCCTTGCCTCTCTTCAGCAACTAGGCATACATTCATCTCCACAGTCCTACCACTTCCAAGGGGTGTGGAGGGGTGGGGGGGCGCTCGTCAAACAGTAGCAGCAGGCCGCAAGAGAAACTTGCTGTGAAAATCTAGTCTAAATGCTGCTAGACAGAAAGCAAAAGGGAGAGAATGGGAGGGTGGGGCGGGGGATGAAGGAGGGGGAGAGAGAGAGTGAAGGAGAGAGTGAGAAAGAGAGGCACTCTCCAAAGAGGTCCTCATACTGTAATTGGTGACGGTCTCGGGGGGCACATGGGGAGGCAGGGAACATCCTTTTAGCTGGCTCACTTGGTCTTATCTCTGTCAGCAGTGTTTTAGCACACCTCCCTGGCTGTCATAGCCAAACATCCCTGTTCCAATGTCAAGAGCTTACCACGTAGCTAAAAGAAGGGCCAGAAATACAGCCAGTCAGTCAGGCAGCCAGCGAGCCAGTCGTGTATCCAGTAAGCTCGACAGATAGCTAGCCCGCAGCCAAGCATCCAGCCAAATGTCCGGCCAGATGAGGCCGAGCCACAGCCAGCCAGTCAGCCAGCCAGTCATTCAGTGAAACTGATAGTCTGCCAGCCAGTCAACCAGCCAGTTCTGGCCAAGCCGCAACCACTAGCCAGCCTGCCAGACAGACAGACAGAGAAAGCCAGCTCTCCAGCCATGCATCCAGCAACTTGCTCTATTCAAACCACACCACAGCCTCGTAGGAAAGGAAATGGTTTCAGACTTACGGATACTGTTTTAAATACTGCCTGTGGTTTAGTCCTATGGGCTCGTCTCAACCTGTCCCAGAGTGCCCCCCCCCCCTGCCTCCTTTTCAACTCACATAGGTTTGGAAGCTTACATGAACACAGAGGGATGACCCAAGAGTACTTTGCTTTAACATTCCCAACCGATGCATTTACAGAAAAAAGAAAGAAGTGAGTGGAGGAGAATGTAATGGAGTCATGGACGGACTTTTGAGAGGCTACCCATTGATCCAGCCTGTAGGATTCAATTGCACATAACACACCATGAGCAAATTCATCAAACAAGAGTAAAAAATTTTTTTTAAAAGTACTGTTTCTCCAGAACTTCACTGTCTTTCTATGAACTTACTGAACTTTCTATGTCCACTGGCCATCTATGAAATAAAGCTGCTCTTAAGTTGTTTTGGGGAAATGCTGTACTGAATCTACCCATGTTGCCATGCGCTGAGTCTTGACATCAGATCATAAAGAGTAAATAATAGCAGCGGAAAGCAAGCTTGTGCCAAGAACAACAGTGGCGAAGGGTGGGTTTCGGTATTCCATGGATTGTTTCTATCACTGGCCATTTTCCTGTTATTGAATTCCTCTCTCTCGATGCATATCCTCCTGGCTCAGACTTAAGTCATTGTTGATACCCACACACCCTTCAGTTGTCACACACCCGCCTTGCAGCAGGGGTTCTGGTCTGGGGACTTTGCTAACCACCCGACAGTTGAGGTGGCAGGCAGGTTATAGATGGCCCGGTCCTAGACCTTATCTATGAGGCCACAGCAACAAATACTGTCTTCGACTGACCAGGTTAACATTTCTGACTCCTAAGGCTGGATGCATGCAGGATTTTGAACACTGATGCTAATGCTAAATACCAATTAATGGTTTGTGTGATAAAGATAGACCATTTGCAACAGGGTAACAAAGCATTTCTTTGCTTTGCCAACTCAAAGTCAGCATTCAAACAGAGTGACAAGATACTCTGACAGCTAATATCTTTCCACTATCAGCGTCACATAAAGTTTGTATCAATCACCATCACAGCATCTCAATTTCTCTGAGCATTTAGCATAGTCTTTAGGCACAGACATTACCTGTGGATATGAACTGATGCCAATGTTAGGGTGATGCAAAAATATATGCAGATATCAGCACATAATATCAGTGCCCCAATATATGTGCATGACCCAAATTCCTATCATTCTTCTCCCCTCTCTCTTCCTCATCGCTCTCTATCTGGCTGTGTCCCAGGTTGTCAGCTTATCCTTGTCCCAGGCCTGGAGCTCTAGGGGGAAGAGAGGAGTATGCATTAGCTGTCTGACTGCCAGTCAGTGTCAACTCCTCCCTGTAATCCTCTACTGCCTCTGATAAGGATAAGGCACAGCTAGGCTATGGTGAGAGGAGAGGAGAGGAGAGGAGGAGGAGAGGAGAGGAGAGGAGAGGAGAGGAGAGGAGAGGAGAGGAGAGGAGAGATAAAACCAAGACAGAATGGAAGTGGACAAGAGTGGAGAACAACTGTGGAGGAGAGGCACATGAGACAACAAGAAGTTTAGAGGTAGAGAGATGAAGAGGAAAATTATGAAGAGAGGGGAGATGGAGAATTCCCATTTCAGTAACAAAGCCAAATTTCAATCCCACACAAAAGTGCAAGCAAGCCAGAGCAGAAAGAGCTTAGAGCCATTGTTCTATTATGCACTACATAATACCATTAAACATAGGAAAAATAACTCAAACCACTTTGATGTCCTTCCCCCACTGTCACGCTTAACTCAGAATATTATCAAATATAAATCAAGGCAGAGAGATCACAAGAGGAGAATACTGAATTACTATTGCATGATAACTTATATAAAGTATCAGATCCGATGCATAGCTCAGGCACAGAAAAGGTCTTTCTAGAAAGAGTTTGAGTCTTGAGTTCAGATTCACTCAGGAGCTAAGTCCAGTTTAGTCTTTTACAGCAGTATCCAGGCATATAGACAACTGTATATCATGTCAGCTTTGCTGGCAGCCATTACAGATCCAAAGCCAACACAAGGCTGAACTAAGTCCCAAAGCCAGCTTCCCTTTTTCACATGGTTATTGAGCCATGCAGCGGCTTATCGATCCAACAGTGTAACACAAGTTTGTAGAATGGCTTTAGTCCTCCCTCTCTCTATGTGTCTCTCTCATTCAAACACTGGGACTACCTTGGCCATTCAGAATATCAATATTGATTAGGTGCCACTTCAAAATAAACACAGCAAGAGACACACATGCATGGACACAGGATCACAAGGACACAGGATTGCGAGTTTCCGCATGCACCATCATGTGTGCCACCATCACACACACGAACACACACATATAAAGACACACAGACATCCACAAGAACTCTAAATGATCAGCAGAGATTCCCCTCTGAATGTTTTGTTGAATGTTTTAATTGAATTATACACAATTCAGTGAATGGGACCCATTCAATTTCAGATTCAGTGAGCACTACGGTATTTCAAGTGGCTACTATGGCAACTCTATTGAAATCTAGGCTTGACAGCAAGAGCATTTGTTTCAGTGTGTCCCATAAAGACATCAATGCTGGACCAAGAAGTGCACGTCTGTGCACTAAGCTTTGAAAGGCATGCACACACACACACATTCTCACACATATACACACACACACTGGAATGTTCTTTCAAAAAAACACTGATCACAATTAAAAACAGTGTGTGTATGTGTGTGTGTGTGTGTGTGTGTGTGTGTGTGTGCGCCCATGTGTACATGCGTGTGCATGTGCGTGCACGTGCAATCATGAATAGAGGCAGATGAAAGGGAAAGCTGAAAAGGTCTGAGCGCACTGCATGGTTCGACCAGACAACTCAATCGCTTGATCTGTTCCCCTGACCCCCACCCTTTCCTTTTCCAAAATCATTTTTCTCACACACACTCTTTTCTTCCCTCATCTTCCCTCATTGGCCTTTTTATCTTTTCATCCATTTTTCCAAACCTCTCCTTCATTCCCACACTTGCCACTGCTGCGTTTCTCCTTCTTCTTTCCTTCTTGCTTTCACATATACTGTATTCCTCACTCATTCCTTACGCTCCCATCTCCCTCATCTCCCTTATCCTTTCTATTTTAGAAGCCGGTCTGGCTTCCAGTGAGAGATGACAGTATTTCCTGTCTTCACTCAGCAGTTACACCACAGCAGGGCCACCACATAAAGATTACAGCCACTAGTGCTAAAGAATATATGACATTAAATATTATAATTATAAAGTATGCATCAAATTCTAAGAATCAACACTTTTTCGTAGTTTGGTATGAGTAAATATAATTTATACTTTTTCCATCTCTACTTGCACTGCTGCATGGCAATAAAAGGAACTTGACTTTAACCATGTGGAAATGTGATGATATGATGAAAACCAAACCACCACCCCCAAACCACAGTCGCAACAAACGTTTATGGTGGATACACGAGAGGATGAGTGTCCCAGCAGGTCCTGTGTGGCTGTCCCCCGACCGAGCGGTGAGCACTCTGTGAGCAGAGAGTGACTTCAGCAATGTAAGAAATCTGCCCCTTTGATTCCTAATTGATGGATGTGCTGCCTTTACTTTTCTATGGGGATCTTTTATGGACTTTGACCAAGCAGCTCTTCTTTTATCTGATCCCACTGAGACGGTGAGGAATACACCCAGTGAGAGACTCAAACTTAGACAGCGGAGCAGGGTGAGATTAGATGGCATGTGTGTGCATTTATTTCTCTCTTTCTCTGTGAGGGAGAGCAATTATGTGCGTGTGTGTACATTTACATTACGTATTATAACAAGTGTCGGTGTGTGTCGTCTGTCCTTGCACACATGCTTGCACATGTGTGTGCATGTCTGCATAAGAGCTTGCCATGTTCAGCCTATCAAAATTCTCCTCCTGTAAGCAAAGGTTGAAACTAAATAGTGTGGTCCCCACCCATTTCTGTACACACACACACCTGTTTCTCCTATTGGTCAATTCATTGGCCCCTCCTACCTGTCAATCACGCTGCCTGTACTTGCATGTAGGGGGTATGGCCCAATTTATGACACTTGTTCACTCAGCCGTAAAAGCCCCACCCAGTCATTACCTGGAAATCTCTCTCTCTCTCTCTCTCTCTCTCTCTCTCTCTCTCTCTCTCTCTCTGACACTTCCTCTTTTCCCCTATATAAGCGTCAAATTCCAGAGACAGAGAAAGCGTGTGCATGCAGATGTGTGTATCCATGTGTGCGTGTGTCCGTGTGCACATATGGCTCTGACAAATGAGCCAGGCTCAGTTAAATGGCTTGTGATTAGGACACATTGGCTCCTAATTGCCTCTCATTACCATTTGAAAGTGAGTGGCGGCTGGAATCAAAGGCTATGGTGGCGGTGGTTGTGTGTGTGTGTGTGTGTGTGTGTGTGTGTGTGTGTGTGTGTGTGTGTGTGTGTGCGTGTGTGCGTGTGTGCACAGCAGGCTTGATTCACAGTGCCATAACCACACTAACACACCACCGGTTGGTAGGCAACAGCATTATTATTGTACTATATATACAGTATATAGTATTACTATCACTGGCATTGTCGCTTTCTGACCAACTAAAGGACATGGAGGAGAAAATCTTCTCCTTCTTCTTCTTCTTAAATTTGGCTTAGTATTTTGCATCATGTTTTGTGCATCTGTGGATATATAGGCCATTCACAGATAACATTGAAACATGAAAGATTACTTCAGCTCAACTATTTGAAACAGATCATTACATTGAGATATTACAATATTCACAAAAATATTTCATTCTTTTGCTCAGCTCATGCAAAACACATACCCATTTAACTAATCATTAATCTGTTTGGCCAAGTGACTGACATGTAAATGGGGATTGGAGAAGAAAGAGCAGTGTTGTCTGTAGACTTAGCATGGTTTGACTTATGGCCAGCACATCTCAAATATGATTTCTGTTATTGTAGATCAGATCACTTCATTCGCAATCTAAACATGGACAGTCCAGATGAAATCTCACTTCCGCTGTTTAGACAAAAATGAAAATATCAGCTCTGTTCCAACTCTGGTTTGAGGGGGCAGTGCAGCCTACATCCAGTCTCAAGTTGACTAGCAGCTTGAGACTATCAGGTTCATAGTGAGAAAGAACAGCATGATCCCCAGCCAGTCAGCAGCGCTTGATGACTGTGGCAAACAGCCAATGCAAACTTCAGCCTAACTACAACCCCATCACCCACTGACGAGTGCACAGAAAACAATGCATGTCTCTACTCTAGGATATGTGAACATGTTACTGTCATGTCAACTTTCTGTTGAAGTGCCCCAGAAAACATAGTAGCGTATTTATATGACAAAAAGAGTGTGAAGAAAGGTCGACTTGCCCTATGACCCTAAATTACAATCAATTCAATATTCCTACAGGGACTTGTGTCTGTGGTAGCCTACTCAGTAGTGGGTTTATAGTGACCATAACATACTTGGTATTAGGTTTTTTTTTAATCATAATACCATTTTCTATCTCGTATGTGTTCACTACGATTCCTATCATATGTAACTACAGGGACTTTGCTGTGGTATTTGTATAGTATGCCTCTATAGGGTTACTATAGGCTAGTTTTTTCGTAGCCTAGAAGCATAGGGCATAGTTTCAGACATGCTTGTGGCATAATCAACAAGTAAAGCTGGCCGACTTACTTTGTGCAAATTGCATATTGCAATAATTACGACGCACGACGCTTCCAGAAAAGAAAATATCCTATCAGATAGCAGGGACGCTTAAAAATATGAATACACAGCTGATGGGGAGAATGAAGTCCTTCAACTTCAATAGGAACATTTGCCCATGCAATGGGTCAACACTTTGAGACATATAAGGATACAATATAAAATTCATGTTGTGAGTCGAAGCATACCACTTAGGACGCATAGCCTACTCTAAGTGCAACTCCGAGGTGTAAACAGAGTAAAAATAGCCTGCTATCACAGGCTTCCCTACAGTCCCGTTATATAATGGTCCAAGCTAGGATGAATGACATCACGGGTAGTCCAGCAATCACAAACCCTATGTCCTTTACAACCCGCTGGCAATGAAAACCCACTGTGTAGTAACATATTAGGTACACCAAATACCTACAATTAACCGCCGAAACATGCAGAAGAGTTGTAACTGCGTTTTAGCCAATATTGGACAAATTATGTGGACTGTGGTTAGTTGTTCTCCGTGTCTCTTTTCGTGTAGAGAAACACTTCCGCGATTGTGAAACGTAGATAAAAAATTGCAATGCCTTGCCTTTGACAGTCCGTGTCAATATGAAAAGAGTTCAAAAGAAGAGCTATACAGTTCGAAGCAGGGCGATTTCGAAGTAAACGGCACTGTTATGCGCTAAGAAACAGTCTGCGAAGAGCAAATGTTTGAGCCGAGGTCGGAGTGGCGCAGTTACTGGAAGTACCGCGCCTGCCCGACACAAGCTCGCCCAGCGGACGCGCTCCTCGCTCGGTCTGAATCCGGCCAAACCTCCGCTACCTTCTGTCCCACTTAAACACTACTTTGCATTTACGGTCCGAAATGACAAGTATATGCACCCAAACCCCGGACGCCCCAGTACGCTTTGGCCACTTAAAAAATAGGTCAGAGGGCGAAGTAAACATTTTCAAAGGCTTTGGAGTAAACCAGAGCGTCTGCGCCACCCTGCCTAGTTCTCCCAGCCATTTTCTCTACAACAGCTCCAAAAGGAGAAAAGTGGGATGGTAACAGCAATGACAGCTTGGTGAAATGAGCACTGAAGGAATAGTTTTATGTGACTTACTGTAGGGTGTAATGGGCTGCTGAGTGTGTGTCTCTCCTTGTTGCCAGGGCTCCCCTGCTCTGCTCCGGCGCTGACGGTGGAAGCGTCTCCCCTCCTAATGATGTCTGCAGCGCACAGCTAATAGCTCTCTGCCCCCACCTTCGGAAAGAGAGCTAGAGAGAGAGAGAGAGAGAGAGAGAGAGAGTGTGTGTGTGTGTGTGTGTGTGTGTGTGTGTGTGTGTGCAGTACAAATATGGAACAGTTTGCAGGCTACTCATGCAAAAATGTGTGTGTGTGTGTGTGTGTGTGTGTGTGTGTGTGTGTGTGTATGTGCAGTACAAATATGGAACAGTTTGTAGGCTACTCATGCAAAAAAACGAGAGGGCTAGGAGCAAAGTAAACAACTACAGAATTACAAGATCAAGTTCACCGACAGTACCGGAGCGTGAGAATGTACAGTAGAGCTACATATCCCATTATTAGTTCAAGTTGGCTATATTCAGAACAGCATAGGCTTGGTCCAACACATTCCTTACAGCAAGTTCCAGAAGTCTGCATGAGAGTGTGTGTGTGTGTGTGTGTGTGTGTGTGTGGGTGGGTGTGCGTGTGTCTGTGTGTATCAGAGAGAGAGACAGAGACAGAGAGGTGTGTGAGAGACAGACAGAAAAACTGTCTTTGTTCAATATAATAGGCCAACCCAGCCAGTTCTTAATGCCCTAATCCAGGCTTGTTGTTGAATTTGGTTTCAGTGTTTCAGATTGGTGAAGAGTTTTACTTGTGAATAGAAAATAAGATTTGGAACTTTCTTAACCCATCCTAACTCAAAAAAGTGGCATAACAAACCTCATACACCTTTAAAATACTTAAAAGAAATTAACATTTAACTGTTGCATATTGTTAGTCCCATGAGCTCATGTCCCACAAGTTAAAATAAATGCCTCCATCCCAGTTTTGATATTGCATGCTGAGGCTACCACACACTGTTTACATTTGGATTGCACATTAAGCCTTTGACTTTTTGGAGAGCTGTCAACATGCCAGAAAGTCATGGCATGCCTCTCAAGGTAAAGAGCTCGGGATCCGAGAGAGAGAGAGGCAGCTCAGCTGAAGGCACTGACTGACAGTCAGCTGACAGTGACAAGGTGGAGGATCTCAGCTGCTGATAGCGTCTGCTTTCACACACACACACACACACACACACACACAGAACAACACTAGTAAACATGCTTATGAAACAAGCTCATGTTATGACTCGGTTAACGCTAATTCAGTTTAAGCTCTTAAATTCAATTGGCTCTCTGAGTCAAAGTCACATAAGGGGACAATTTTAAAAAGCCACTGAGTATGTGGTGGAGAGTTTACTTGAAATGAGTTGTTATTACTCAGTCATCCATCACTCATAAAAAAATATAATGGATTTTGTCTTTTACGAGTACATAGGACCCGATGTAACTGACAAACTGCAGTGCGTGCTTATGTGGGAAAAAACTGGCTTGGATATCAGAAGGAAAGAAAGAAGGGTCGGTATTACCACCTTTCATGCCAATGTTCTGTTGATTTATATGCACAACACCTCCACAAGTTTCAGCCATAAATTCTGTCTTCCCAAAACTAAACCCGCACCTATACTATAGTCTACTGACACTGCACCTACACTTAGGCACAACTGTAGCAATGAATATTGAGAAAATGGAGAAACTCATTCAGTAATTGTCAATCACAGCACACTGGATAAATGACAGGACATCAAAATGTGACTATATACAGTATATAAAGACAAGCATAATTTTAAGCTTTTTTATTTGGCTGAGTGCTTTTGTCGGCTTCCATTGACCAGCAAATCATGATTATGATACTGTAGCTGTCAAAGTTCCTCATAGTCAACATTAAAAAGACACTTCACCAGATAACAGTCCACTCGATTATCTTGCCCCTGTGACCTCTCCCAGATTTCCAACATGGCGGCGCCCTCACACTCTGTCATAGGAGAGTGCAACCTGACTCTGAGCATGAGTCGCCGGGCGCACGAGGCTGCAGAGTGACAGAGGATCGGGGACACATCCCACTCCCTGCCAGTCACTCAATAAGTGGCCTATTGTCCCGCACTCTATTGTGCCCTTGTCACATGTATGCCAAACAAAGAGGCAGAGAGGTAGGCTACCCACCGTGCCAGGAGGCTAGCATTACATTCATGGCCTGGATGCATAGAAATGAAGTGGCACAGTCTGTTAGTGAATGGACTTTGATATATGAATGGAGACGGGAAGGAAGAGCTTCAGTTCACTGGTGCAGAATGTGCTGTAGAATGTTTATATGCTGTGTGATATGTATAGTCTAGTCTCCATAGTACTTCTTGTACTGTCACTTAAACTGTAAACCATGTGTGTCAGTACACACTTGGAAACTCCATAAGTTGACAATATGTTTCTGCACCAAGATAAATTCCAGTACATTCATTTTACTTAGTAATTCCCATAATTCTGACTCTGATTACAGTTGGCAAGTGTCTACTAGCTAACCTAGATTGCACATTTACATGCATACACACATTTGCATGTATACAAACATGTTTGTACCTGTATTTACTCTCTCTCTTGTGCATGCACTTGCAAGCATAAACATACACACACTCACATACTGTACATGGTGAGTAGGAAAGATGAACTCAGTAGCAGCACTCGCTGTCTAAACCTTCACTTGAATGACACACTATTCAGTCGGTGATAATACACAGTAGGGTTTGTGTGTGTATGTGTGTGACATGCATCATTTACATTATTTGCATCTCTGTGCATATGTGTCTACACTTCTCTCTGTGTTTGTGTGTGTGTGCACGTAGTGCAAGGCCATGGCGTGCTTCGGGAATAATAGAGAGCTGTTCCCAAAGGAGGAGCAGATTCCTGGAGGGTTGGGTTACTCCCTAGAGATGTGCCCGTGCTCTTTGTAGCAGGTGTGAATAGTATACGCTCAGGGAGAATAAAGTGTACCAGGTGTGGCCTACGGGAGGAGTCCTGACGAATGAAGAGCGGCTGTTTAAAGCTGCATACCTGTGTGCCCATTTCGAAAGAATAAATGACTCATCGATGTGATTTCCTACTCTCACCAATCCAAGGACGAAAACTTCTTTTGAATCAAAGTCAAGGAGATGGAAAACTAGACAGTGACTTTTTAGCTTCAAGAGATCCTCATAGGCTTCTTTATTTATTCCGTACTACAGATGAGAAAAACTTGTTTGACTGTTCAGAGGTTCAAATTGCCTTCCGACAGTGCAGCTTTAACCCTCCTGTGCCCTACATACTATACAGTATGTTCCTGACACAAAAGCTTTTGTGTCAAATTTTAACCTTTTCTAGGATAAAACCAAGAAAGAATCCCATTCAACTGAAGGCATCCTATTGAATAAGAAATATCCACTGACAAGTGGATGACAAGCATACACAAAGAAAGGAGTTAGACCCTTGACACAACTTGAGATATGAATAAATAATACACTGAACTTAAAACATACACTAAGGTAGATAAATAATTAATTGCCAGCCTTTGAAAGCAGCTCTTACGGGATTTTCAAGGATTTTAATGCTCATGGACATCTCTGCTTTATTGGACAGTATGGTAAAAGTGACAAAAAAGGCAGAGGAGGGAGGGGTGCATGCAACATTGGATATAGTGCCCTGAGTACAAGACACTTATCTTACTCCACTTAGTCATTGAGCACCTCAGATATTCAGGCATTTAGGAGCTTCCATTATTCTTCATTTGAATATGAATTTTTCCATTTGCATGTTCTGCCTAGGTGTGAAAATATAAGCTGGGGAAAGAATACTGCATAAATATGTCAGCCCTTCATATTCTCAACAAAATCTGATAAAGACTTTCTTAGTGGAAGAGGAATGCTCATCCTGTATGCTTTGTAAGCAGCCGTGACTTCAGATTCCAAGGCCACGGTGTCTGCTGAAGTTCTCTCAGTACACAGGGAGAGGTTTGTTTTACTGGTGCTCACTGCTCCCCCTTTTGCTCAAAGGTGGAAGTGTTACAACTTTTGGAGCCAGGTACAAGACAGCATATTCTGACACACATGATCTGCAGACATAGTGCATGAAATGTTTCACCAATCCAAAGGTTTCTGTCATATGGACACATCATGTATCCATAATGTTGCATTGCATTCTAAACTTTTTTTTTTTTTCACTGCATCTAAACATAGTCAAGTCAAGTTTATGTACAGTATATAGCCCTTCATCACAAAAGCATGTCTCAAAGGACTTTACAGAGAACGGGCTTACCTAGATCAAACCAAAACAAAATGATGCAATACAGTATGCAACAAAATAACATGAAAAACATAAAACAGCCACCACAACATTTGGATTCCTCTCTCCATGCCTCCATGCATTCCTCCCTCCCATCTTCCATCCAACTGTTTCCCATCCCTCTCCTCCATTCTTCCATACTGTATTGCACCGTTAATGATGCATCTTTAGCCCCATGTGACCTCTTTATTGAATTCTAAACATGAAAAACCCCTCAAATCCAGGTTCTGTGGAGTTAAAAGCCTTTAAAGCATTATGTAATAATCAAGCTTCCTCATATATAATTTTCACACCACCTCTCCAACGACCAAATTACTCCAGCTCAACTCAGGCTTAAAGCTGCCCTTGCTATCATAATCCTACAGTGAACGGCTGCTATCGGCTAACCTTTTCTCACACACCTTCCCCATTCTGCGACAAGGGAGAACGAAGCAGGGGGGATTAGGATGCAAAGAGAGTTCCCTAATCTGTGTATTAACAGCAGCCAATTGAATCAAGCTGTCCCGGGCAGACGGATTTTGGAGCTAATCTGGACTGCCTTAATGTGATCTGTAGAAAAAGTCCAGACCAGACCTAATTAGAGGAATGGAGAGACAGTTAGATCGCTCAGTCAGAGACATATCACACATAAACATACGCACAAAGTTATTAACAAGATGTGTGCTTTCAGTCATACATATTCTCTCTCTCGGTTTCTTTTTCTCCTCCCGCTCCAAACACACACGCACAAGCATGCACGCAGCACACACATCTGTGCACACACACACGCACATGCCTAGAGAGAAAGCCAACATCTGAATGTTGTTGTGAGTGTCGTAGCAGATCAGAGTCGGCTTTGCATTATGCCTCTGATAAGACACACGGAAAGAAGGAAAGAGAGAGACACAGAGTGGAGAAGAGTGTTGGGAGGATTAAAACCAGTTTCAGATATGCTACAAGCACGTAGAATGTGTGTGTGTGTGTGTGTGTGTGTGTGTGTGTGTGTGTGTGTCTGTCTGCGTATCTGTCTGTGTATGAAAAAATAATTGGCTCTTATTTCTGAACTGAGAACTTTCCTTTGTAGATGAGACTGCAATATTACAAGGACACAAGAATGTTTTTATACTTATTATACACACTTGGCACTGTTGTTTTACCCTTTGCACTCCCTATTATCAGCTGCTTATGATGTTGGTGGCAATAGAAATTTAAACTAATCCCACTGTTGCCCTCATTGAAAGTCGCCCTGGATAAAAAGTGTCAGCTGCATATTTTAAATGTAATGTGTGCGTTCATTCAACCCCCCACTCCGAAAATAAAAAATCCATCACCTCATGTATCATTAATAAGAATGTGTCCTTAGCTATCTTTTCTGGTTAAATAAGGGTTGAAAATGTTGGTTACGCCTGAGCCACTCTCCTCCCACTAAGCCGAGTGACTTTAATTATTGACCAGGTGAGGGTGACTCTCGAACACGCTTGTATGCACACACACACAGACACACACACACACACACACAAACAGTGGTGAGTGATATCAGGACAGGCCTCTACAGTAGGTTGTGTGTAGCGCGGGGGTCACCGAGGAGTCGACTGGATAATAGATGAGCTAGAAAGAGGCGACCTGCAAACACGCAGCACTCGCCTTACACCCTGCCTGTCTGTCTTCTCTGTGTATGACTGTGTGAGAAAAACACAGAGAGAGAAACTGCCAGTCTGAGGATTCACTTTTTACAACATGAGTGAGAGAGAGAGGGGAGGGAGGAAAGAAGAGAGAGGGAAGAGGGGAGATGTAGACTAGACTTGTAAACCAAAATGTTATCATTGTTCAGAACAGAACAATATATCCTTATGGTCTACTGACGATTGGAAGGCACAACAGAGACTCAATTTCATTGTCCACAGGCTCAGATAAGTACAAAGAATAAGCCATTTACTGAGTAATGTGTGGAGAATGGAGTGAGGCTGATTGTACTGTATGTTAATATTATGAGTTTGTCCCATTAATTTTACAATTGTTGTTAGAGGATGAGCAAGTAAGAGGGAGAGAAGTGGAAGAGGAGGAATGGCGTACTGGTGCAAATGCCCTGTCTTACCACATGCATTGATTGCAATGCGTCGCGGTCATTGATCGATACCACTTCTGTGGCTTCGCCCCCCCCCCCCCCCCCCCCCCCCGACCGCCATCATTAGCACCTTCCACCCTGTCCCACTTCTGACTTCCCTATCTCTCCCCTCTCTCTCTCTCACTCTTCCGCTGTCTTCCCCTCCCTCTTGCTCCCTGTCGTCCACTACCTCTCCATATTCCCTTGTTTTTTTGTAATAAGTTTTAAGTTTGCTTCTTCATGTATCCCTCAGAGACATACATACATGTACATATTACAGGGGCTAGAGTGCAAGTACAGCAGGTAGGGGTTCAGTGTCTTGGTGAAGGCCAATTTGAGCACTGAACCTGTGACATTCAGGTTAAAAGACAGTCTCCACCCCCCCACCCCCCACCCCCCAATATGCAATAGCAGTCTCTTCACTGATAAGACTTGACAATGTGCTTGATATTGTGGAATGCAGAATCTCAATGCAAACTTTTGGAAAGGCAACACATCTTCTTTATAATCTCACTCGTCCTTTCATTCTACCTCCAAAGCTATCTGGCTGCTGTGTTCTTCAAGTGCAATTGGACGTGAATGTCCGCCAGACCTTGTCTAGACACTCCATTTGAATGGCCTTTTAAAAACTTCAATCAATAAAGTTGCTGTCTCATCAACGCACTGCTTCCCGAGACTCCTGGCCACGTGAGGCCTGATAACATTATGCCTTTACAAACTCTGCAACACCATCAATTAATCTGATTCTGCTGGCATTGTGTCTCTCTGTATGCCCAGCCTTTGTCATGAGTGGAGAACGGTCTCTCAGTGAGCGGCAGTGTGCTGCATGAGGTTGCTGAGTACGTTCTATGTGTTTGCTTGCGCTGTATGTGTGTGTGTGAACCTCCATGAACTACTATGTATTTACTAGTAAATGCACACACTTACCGGCGGGGTGGTAAATGTTAGCATTTCCCAAGGTAAACCTGGTAAATGTGGGTACAACGTGGACAAAGTACCTCTTCGTCTCAGCTTCTAGTACTAAACTGAGACCTGTGAGGTGTGGGAGATTCATTTATGTCAAATTATAACATTGTAAGGTGAAGTTAGTGAGCTTTTCTAGTCAAAGTTATCAAAATTCAACAAGAGGGACATCTTCACAGAGAAATTTGACCTTCTCGCTCAAGACAAAAACAGAAATGCTGTCCCATTCAGACAGTCCCATTCGTGACTGATTGTCATTTTCCCACATTTATTGTAGCATGCTTAACTCTGCGTGTGTGTATATGCATGTTCATGTGTGTGTGTGTCTGTGTCTTCTTCTGTGTGTGTGTATTTATTTGTGGGTGAAGTCCTGGGCCTCCTCCCCTGTGTATCTCAACATCACATTCCCTGGTCAATCTCTCATTCCAGTCAAAATGGAATTAGAGGAGAATGGCATTTCCTTGGCAGTCATCCCTTGTGTCCCCTGATGTTCCCATCAGCTGATGGTCATCCTCAAATGGGCCAGTTTGTCCACACAGAGAAGGCATGTGATTGTGAGGATTTCTTCCCCGGGTGAATGGATTGGTGTCAACCATAAATGATGACTTCAGATGAAGAGTATGAGTAGATTAATACCTCCCCTCTTAGATTTGCAGACTAACACTGATAGAAAGAAAGGTGTTACGAAGACATTAGGTGACACTGAACTGTTTTAACTGACTGCTTCACAAATTAAAGAGGATTCAAATAACAGCTGCTTGTAATGTAAGGCATGCAGCGTTTTCTTCCTGCTCTCTCTCTCTCTCTCTCTCTCTCCCTCTCTCTCTCTCTCTCTCTCTCTATTCAGACAACTTTTAGTCTGTCTTTATTTATAGATCACTTCCTCTTTAATTTATGAGTTCTTCTGCCTTTCACTCATCCCGACTCCTTAAAGTATACCAGCTGGAAATCCATAACCCATCTAAAGTATGACCATGCATCATTAGTTGGATTCAGCATTCATAGCAGGCATCTTTACTTTATATAGTGTAAAACTGAAAGTAAGGGGCATACTTTGTGCCATACATGCCCCCCCCCCCACACACACAGACACAGGCTCATGCCTTCTAAACAGCATGTGCATGAGTCACGTATTTCAGCTGATTGTGTGTGTGTGTGTGTATGTGTGTGCTTGTGCCTGTTTAGGCATGCTACATGAGTCATTTACAGTGGAAAATAAGGCCCTTTCTGAATATCCTTGGCACTGTACTCTAAACCTGGCGGCTTACTTATGGCATTAACACCACACATACACTCATGGGACAATGTGAGGGGATTATGGTCAGGTTTAAGTTCATGATTATGTTCATGAGCATCGACACACCCAAGGTCCTGAACCTTGACTTCTGAAAACCCAGCTGCTCATGTGCTCTAACTGAAGGGGAATACCACTGAATTTCTGCCTTAAAATCCTGTCTTTACAGCTCTGGCTTCTTTTTCTCCTGTCAGTGGAAAAGATGGACTGCTGTGCATTCCTGACAGCACTGAGAGTTTTGGATGTTTTCAGTGCTCAAAGAGCAAAGGACACAAATATTTAAAAGGTCTAAAGGTAAAATAATATTCAACATTTTAACCAAAGAGCACTGCTCTTCATTAGTTTTTAAATAGTCACACGGGCATGAGCCACTAACATCTGTTCAGCACTGCCAGCTCTCTGGTCACTGGGCCAAGGTGATGTTCAGCTCCACAGGGAACAAGCTGGGAAAGAAGTAAAAGGTGAATGTGGCATTGAATGACTTTCTGCGGATCAGGGTTTCAGTTTCAGTTCAAACTAGCACTGTTATACAACAGAGTTCATTTGGATGTAAAAATTCAGACAAACACTGTTATCTTATAATTTTACTGAAACAGCTTGTCCATTAATGATGATACAAACAGTTGAAATATTCTTGAAAGATTGCATGCATACCTTTCAGTTTTTTATTATTATTATTGTTGGCAGCTTTAGGTTAATGTCATTACATCCTAATGAAGAGGAACAGACAACGGAATAATACAAAGGTTATTCTTTATAAGAGAAACTCTAATCTCGATCTGTGTCCTTGCATATGTGTGTGTATGCGCAGGCGTGTATGTGCTTGCTGCCAGTCTATTAATAGCAGACCTCCCAGTAGCCAGACCCTGCATTAACACATGTTGTCAGTCAGCAGGCCAGACTTATGACCCATCAGATTGTTATTCTGCCATCTGGGACTGGATCACATTTCTCATAGTCACACGCACACACTATACACACTAAACACACTAAACACAATTAATGTACATACCTTTATAGCATGCATAGGGAGGGGAGGGAATGGTATGTTCAGACCTGCTTGTTGCAGAGGCTTAGTAATAGGCAGGCTGTGGAGATAAAAGAGTGAAGTCAGTTACTCTGTCCTTTGCTGCAGCTGATGCTAATGTTGCTGGTATGAACAAAATGTCTTCTCTAATACTAGTTTTGATAATGACTAATCAGATTCAGATTAGTTGCAGGACCAGCAGCAAAGTTACATATCTCAGTAGTGTAATCAACTGTAGCTAAAAGCAATTCCTGCAAATTTAGGCTGACTTTGCAACCCAAAACATTTCCTCTTCTGCTAGAGGAAAACCCAAACAGGCACATTTCACCTGACAGAAAACTGTGTTCTCTTGCACCCAACACCACATGCACGCATATTTTAATTTCTGTTCTGTTCTGTCCTGTCCTGTCCTGTCCTGCCCTGTCCTGTCCTGTCCTGTCCTGTCTTGTCCTGTCCTGTCCTGTCCTGTCCTATCCTGTCCTGTCCTGGTTAGCAAATATTATTAGCTATGTAACTCCCTAACTTGAAGTTTGACATGGGTAACATTAATAGGTATGCATACATGCATGCGTGCATGTTGGGTACCATGTCAGCAAAATGATAAATGTCTATTTGAAACCAAATGAAGCTCTGATCTCCCCTTGATTCCATCTGACCCATTGACCCATTCCATATAGTTCTATGGTACCCGCCCCCCACAACCCAACCACTACACACACACACTCACATGCTATCTCTCCTGCTCAAATACACACCTATACATATGGACACATATGGACATACAATATGCCCGCACCAGCACCACTCAGGGATTATTTTAGATCCACGAGTCTGTGGGACTCCTGGCATACAGTACATACCTCTGCCAGGGGGAACCAGGTGGCGGGTCTGTAGAGGCCACAGTGAAGGGGCACTAATCCTGGGTCACTGTTGGCTGTCAGGGCCTGGGGCCTGGAACTACTGTGTCAAGCATGGATAACATCGACCCGCCGCATGCATCAACACAGACCCCACAGAGGACACAAATGCTCTGTACGAGCCGTCTGCTGAAGGATTAGATGCACGAAGTTCGGTATGGTGGTGTTAATCACACACACACACACACACACACACACACATTGTGGCCCTGTCATGAAGGTTTGTCTGGACATACGAGTGTTCAACCCTTCACTGAACTCTTACTGCATATATACATTTTGTGCTCCTACAACTTCATTTATTGCAGGGAGTACACTTTGAAACTGGGTCAGACTTTGGTTCAACAGGGGTTTGTGTTATCGTGCATATGCAGCGTCTATATGTGTGTGTGTGTGTGTGTGTGTGTGTGTGTGTGGGTGTGTGTGTGTGTGTGGGTGTGTGTGTGTGCACAAACGTGTGCGAGTGCGTACGTGTGTAAACGAGTGTGCTGTGTATATCTGTGTGTAAGTGCGCAAGGGGGAGAGGGTGGGACACATTTGTGGATGTTAGGCAGTGTAGAACAGCTGAGAGTACTGTTTTGAAAACACACACACACACACAAACACACACACACACACACACACACACACATACACTCACACACTCACACCGCTGCACAATAAGACTACTGCTCTGTCATTGAGTGCTTAACGCTCCCTCCTCCTTTCTGCTCTTGTCTCCTCCCTCCATCCGCATATAGTAGAGTACTACGTGCTCCAGTTGACAGCTCATGCCAAGCCAGCACATTCCACATTATTACTACTTCAGATGTTTGTGGCCCAGAAGTGCACCGATTGGCTGATCCGCCTCTGACACCGGGGCTATAGACAGCCAATGAGGAGCGTGCTCTGGGGAGCAAGGAGACAGATAGTGAATTCAATGGGAACTCCCTCTGCTGGGCAATGCAGAGAACGCCTGGGTTTGTCTAAACAGAACTTGGGGTGAAATCAAATGTTCTCTTCACAAGGGAGGTCTAGAGTCTTTTTGGCTGTTTACATTTACCCACAATCCAATAGCCCCATTTCAGTCATATCTCCCTCTCTCAGTTACTCACTCTATTTCCTTCCCCTGGCTCCCTCCATCCTCCTCTCTCTCTCTCTACTCAGACAGTTGCTTTCCACTCTCCTGTCATTCACTGTATTTCTGCCCCTCTCCCTCCCTCCTGTGCCTGCACGCACAGTTTTCATTCCTCTCCCTCCCCTGCTCCGTTCAGTCAGTCTCTCCATCCGTCCCTCATTTGCTCACTCTCCCTCGCTGTCCAATCTGTCTGGCGATCAGTCAGCCAACTGAGAGGGTGGTCTTCCAGCCCAGCCAGCTGCCACACACTAATGCCTGGGCAGACGGAGGAAGGAACACACACTGAAATAGGGTTTGCCTCTTGGACACATAGATTTTACACACTGAAATAGGTGTCTTCAGCGATACATACATCTTTACATAGGCCTCACACGCACTTGTACATATGGAAAAGCTTTTTATGTTCTCTCTACACACACACACACACACACACACATACCGAACTACTGGTCCAAACACAGAGACTTGTTGCTGTTGCTCCACAGCAGGCCAGGCTACTCACCCCTCTGCAGCCTTGGAGAGCATTCAAAAGGCCTGGAATGTCGGGGAAAGAGATTTCGTGAGTCATCTGAGGGTGGAGTGTCCCTCCATAAAAATTCCCTGGTAATATCAGTCATTTGACCAAGATGGAAAGTCTGCAGTTGTAAAAAAGTGAGTTGCGGAATGTGTGTACGTGTGTGCGTGTGTGTATAAGAAATGTTCACAATTGCTTTTAGTACTTCCCTCTTACATATGTGCATGTGCTTATATGTAAATGTGTGTTTTTGTGTCCCCTGGCTATCATGTGAAGTCCATATGTTCATGACTTGTGTTTTGCAGGTTGTTGGTATTGCCCAGTGTGTTAGTTTGCAAGTTGTATAACATGCCTGAAGGGTCTAGTCCTCCCAATCCCATGGTTTGTATATATGAGAATAACACCACACTCAGACCACACTCTGTTCAAGTGTGTTTTGGTCGAAGTTAACATCTCGCTACTCAGTACAATTGGATACAACTTCATGGGAAAGGTCAGATTGTTAATGCAAAAACAGTTGAGAACCATTACCTATTACATACACATGATGTGTGCCGAGATTAGGCCAAAAGTAACAAGTACACTGTAAAGTTGTAGTACAGATGTTAAACAATTTATTATATGCAGCAGTTTTTTCTGAAGTTAAAGTGAGTTTGAAAACTGATGAATATTAAATAAATTTCCCAATGTTTCGAAAGCAATTTCACTTATCAAGTATCTCTGTCATTGTCTTCCACTGAGGACAAGCGTGTGTGTGTGTGTGCGTGTGTGTGTGCGCGTGTGTGTGTATGTATGTGGATGGGTGAGTAAGAGAGTCTGTTTGTGTGTGTTTTTGTGCGTGCACATGTACCGTGTGTGTGTGTGTGTGTGTGTGTGTGTGTGTGTGTGTGTGTGTGTGTGTGTGTGAGGGAGAGCAAACAGAGAAAGCTGAGCTGTGCAGGGTGTCTCTTGTATAATAACTAAGAGCTTTAGTGAGGCTGGTTGAATTTTAATAGAGTTCTGCGGGGTATTCCATCGCCTCTGGTCCCATGGCTCAAAGATCAGAGAGAATTTTCAAGCATGGTGTCCCTCAGCCTCTCTCACTAACTCACGCTCTTTCTTTCCCTATTCCTCTCTTTTTTTCTCCCCCTTTCTTGCCCGTTTTGCACTCTCCCTCTTTTCTCATTTCGAGCTCCCTTTTCCAATCCCTTTCTTCCTCTTGGGCTTTTGTCTCTCTCTTAATCCCTTTCTCTGTCTCACACTTTCTTTCTCTCTCTCTCTCTCTCTCTCTCTCTCTCCCTCCCTCCCTTCTCTGTCTCCCTGTGAAATTTGTATTAGAGCCACTCGAGGCGTAATTATTGCTAAGCTTCTCTCAGTTCCTTGGCACAGAAAACAACTCATGACTCTCAGCACAAAAACTTGCTACTGAAGGACAAAATGCAGCGATGAACTTTTAAAATCGTGCACAGCGGCTGACAAAATGTTTGTATAGTTTTTGCCACGATGGTACCAGGGAGAGAGTTCATTTACTGATTGCCTCAAAGCCATGAAAGGAGTTTTGCACTCCTGCCCAAGTTTTATCAGATCTAAATTTATGGAAGATGTTACATATTTGTAATCCACACGCTTTGCATGTAGATGTGGCACATGTGTTCTATTGCTAGACACGTGTGTGTGCACATTACAGGGTGAAGCAGTGAAGGCCATGGTCTGGTAGGAATTACTGTAAGAGAGAAAGGAGAGAGACAGGAAATGTACAGATGAAGAGAGAAGAAAGAGAAACAGGGTGCACAAGCAGCTCAAGAGAAAGGAGTAGAAAGAGAGAGAGAGTGAGAGAAGGTCCTTGAATACTGGCAGTGATTTGTGTCTTTTGTTTCATTTGTGTGCATGTTGGAGTGATAAAGTTGGCGAGAGACTGGTGATTATTACTAATTCATAAGGATTAATGGATGCTATTTAAAAACCTACCATTCTGAAGAGAGCCGACCGAACATTGTGTCTTCCTGCTGGGACCATAAGACAAAATATGCCCCCGGCTAATCTCACATGAACATGGCTCATAAAAATTCAGCACTAAAGCAATTTGGCATTGGAAACCAAAAACAAGTGTGACTACAGTCATGCACCAGCTCACGTCGCTTAATTGAATTGTGTCTGTGATTGACACATCTTGCTTGTCAAGTGGATTACTTTATCTTCCAAATTCACAGAATATAAAGGTCAGGGAATTGTACCTTTAATCTTCCCATGGTTTCATCAGAGAAACTATCTCGTGACACGCAGGAGTTGTCATTGTATTCAGATGCCTTTGGGTTTTTTCAGTATGTTACGGAGGTGTGGAGTGAGGTGAGGCCTTTTATTTAACTTCACAACCTAACCTAACCTGAGTCACCTAGAACAGCCTGTTCTGGAGCACATCCTAATACTTCCAGATGAGTGCAAATTCCAGATGGCGGAGAGGAGACGAGGGCAGGAGAGGAAGACATGCAGAAACACCTGTTGTCTCACCATAGAAACGGCTCAGGGGGAACCCCGTCCTTGCCGTGTCCCCACACAAGCACACGCACGCACACACACACACACACACACACACACAAACACATAAAACCTCACAATGAACCACACAATCAGCTCAACATGTTATCACAAATTCAGCCTAAACACTATACACTAGCTGTCATGGCACATCTTTGGTCACAAGCTGAGTTATTCTCTATCCAAATAAAATGTTACCTTGCGTGGCCCGGGATCTAAAGATTTCACGCAAACACCAGTATTTCTGCTCATGCAGCCAGGTTTCAGATGTCAGCAACACAGACAATTCCTTATAGGCAAGGAGGAAAGCAAATATTGTCTGAGGATGAAGAGGAATGTCTGTCATCACTGACTGTACATTTACATTACTAGCTGCTCTGAGGTCATGTTTGAGAATCACCTTACATGACAGGTAAGGTGACGTGAACAGACAAGTGGATAGGCAGGAAAGTAGGTACTAAGTGCAAGACTGTTTTGCAAAGCAGTAACTGTTTTTGCATGATTAGGATAGTGCAAATTCTGCAGTTGTACAATGAGATATAATAAGTCACATACTAAAAACACATGCACACACAAAGATGCATATACACACACACACAGCACACAGTTTGAGGAAGAAAATATATTTCTTTGTCAAACTATTTTAGACATTAGACTGGGTCTGGTTATCAATTATGAAAACACAGACGTGCTGCATACCGTTCAACATGGAATATGCACCAAAAAAATCTTGCATCCAGTAACGACAGACCTGCATGTTAGTAGTTTACACAGGCAGGGACAAACCCCCAGTAATGTGCCTGGGATGCCTAAAACACTCATTTCCATGTGCAGCAGGTGGGCCGCCGTGTGTTCTGAGCTGTGTTGCCTAATGTCGCCCCCATGTGGCCACCAAGTAGCTCTCAACGATTATGAGGATCTCAACTTGGTCTAGTAGTGTAGCTGCCCTGGAGGAAGGTCATGCAAGAAATGTAACACTGCAAAATGAACAATTTTGCATTTAACCAATTCTTTGTTTGACATATTCAACTCCTCAACACCTTTTCAACATGGGGAAAACACAGGTGACACTTGTGAGAGTGGACTTTGGCTGATTTTAATGTCTTCTCATGCTTCTAAACTGGAGGCTGGAGCCACATACTAACATTAAGGTGCATACCAGTGCCTGTCGTACTCGAGTGTGCAATGTCCTTCACAGTCTTTAACTAAAAATGAATCCTTCTAATCCTGTATTTCTACTATACAGTAACCCTGTCTCCACCCATAACGAATCCAGTGCATCCATCTCAGGCCTGAGACAATAGAAATTGTTTTCTGAAAATCCTCTCAGGCTATAATGTCCACAGTATTTACAACAATATTTTTTAGCTATATTAATGCTCTTTGACCGTTTGACCTTCTCTCCACCTGTGTTCACTGCTTGATAGTAGGACCTTCCCTCTTCTGCTCTCATGTTTGAAACTGGAAATGGAAATTGAGATTTCAGTTAATCTTTATAGCATTTATCTTTAATCTTTATAATGCAGGATAAATTAACCTTTAATTAAGCATTAATCTTTATAACCCCTTTAGGGCTAATCAATGCATTTTGTAAATATCAGATCTCAACAGTTGATTGCATCAGATCCAGATAATTTCTGAGATAAAATGTGTTTATGTGCCTATTTTTTTCTGTCAAGAGTGTAGGTATGAATCATCATAATTTGGGACCATGACTGGGTCTTATCAAATAATTTGGGGCACATGCCTTCAGCCAAACTTACTTATCCCATGGGCTACACATTTTAGACTAGATCAAGATTGCAAACCATATGGCTAGCATTACAGCTTTAACATCTTGCAGATGCATCTTGCACCTTGACTCAATCAAAGAAGGAATCATCTGAGTTTTACAGTATTTTAGCATGGTGCAAAAAAAAGGGATCAAATTCAAATGAGTGCCATTCATTCATTTTATGTTTAATACTGTGGACCCAGGTATGACTCTGAATTGGATTGCGAAACCAAAATGATATGTCAATGAATCATGAATAATTGGCCCTACATTTAATACCAGGAGAGGGAGTTTTACATTGTGTATAAGTGAAAACCTGACGTGAGCAGTGACATTCAATCATGCATCTGAGACAAACAATGGCTCACTGAAGGTAAAGTGTTGCCCTGAGTCACAAGCTTTACAGGTCTGAGGAAAAAAACTGAAGAAAACTGACAATGTTACTGGTCACTGAACAGCTCACCATGGCAGAAAGATACCAAAACAACACGTTTTCATGACCATATCCAGAGGCACAAAGAATAGATACAAGTATGCCTAGCATTTGTTTTCTTCAGATAGAGTGCTTATGAATAATCAATATTTAAGACAAAAAAAAACAAAAAAAACAATTACCATTTGTTTCACCATAATTAGCTGAAGAGAAAAACAACATGGACATAAAATAAACTCTGCAAAGAATATGACTTTATATCTTTAACTTACATTAAGCTTTACATTAAGATAAAAGCTTTATTAAGATAACAATACATAATAAAGATTCACATCTTCAATGAAGCAGTCTTGGGATATCTCTTTAACAACAACCGGCACCCTTGTGAGCCAAACACACTTTTGGACTATCTCAAAAATTACAATACTTCAGAAGGTTTCCTGACACCTTGACAGGAGTTTGGAGTTTCATGGTAAATACCGTAAGAGCAAAAGATGTAAGGATAGATTCTTTTACTGTACTAGGCCTAAACCTGTTTCCATCCCATCTTGAAGTGCAATTTGAGTCTTGAGTGTTTTTGAGAGGTTTGATCCGTTACTCAACAAAGATCCGGTGCAGAAATGGGCTGACGCAATGCTCTCTTCAGTGCTAGTGCAGAAGTGATTGGTTTTAATTCAATTCAGGATATTCAGCACAAGTGAGCGTGTCACACTTTGTCAATACTCCTGCCAAGTATAAGAGTCTGCTGCAGGAGGAGAGGCTATCTGCCGCCCCTCCGCTGAACGACGATGGTTCCTGCTACAATGTCATAGACAGTCCTGTTGTGTTGGAAGAAGAGGAGGGTGATGAAGACTGGAAAGAGGAAGGCGATGGAGAAGTTCTTATTCAGCGCCCGTACTGTGGAGCTGTGGGAGTCAAGCAAAACAACATCTTAGAATGACAAGGTCCCCATCAGGTCCCATGCAGATGAACTACAGGTACTTGACTGGACTGGGCTGTTCACAGGAGAGATTTAGATTTTTAATTAAGATGCCACAACAAAATTTGAGATGATTTCAGAGGGTCAAACAGAAAATCTAAACCTACCAAGAGATTACAGCGAGAGTGCAATTATCTAAACACAGTGTACTGGTCAGTTTGTGTTTTTTTAATTAAAAATCAGTAAGTAATCAGAATTGTTTTATTACTTAACAACCCAACTATCACTTCATACAGCATGCGGTCACTTACGCAGAGAGGGACACATTGGATGCTGGGACCACCAGGACGCGGTTGGGTCGGACCAGAGTGGATGTGTCACATGTCACCACCCGCAGGCCCAGCAGGAACTTCCCCGGTGTGGCTCCTCCTGCCCCCCAGATACAGATTATCTGATGAGACAGGAGGGAAAAAGTCCAAGTCAAACATCCCATCACTGAATGCAATTTCCTGTTGGCCAATGTGTAATGCCCATTGCCAATAATAGGCCTATAAAGAAAGCTATTTCATATTGAATTTTAGGTTTCCATCCCTCTGTTTAGGACAGAAGTATTTATCCTGTGTGTATTTAAAATGCATTTAGGACTGTTAGATTTTTTTGCACACAATAGCAGCAAGTAGAGGAAAGCACAAAAGTGTGCAGGTGAGGCTGAAACTCAGTAAGGCTTATATTAAGGTTCTTAAACAAACCAATATAAGGCACAATACAAATTAATGAGGGAATTTATTACTGATACCACTCTCTGATAGCAGGTGTGTCTGCATGTCCCAGTGCTTGTTCCCACCTGGGCAAACAAGACACTGATGTGGAAGTCTAACAAGAAACCTGATGCTTGACTTCATCTCAGGCAACTATGATGGCAAGGTTGCATCACTGTCCTCTGTGGGAAACACTGTTGTTTCAGCAGAACTGTAACTCAGCCCTTCTCAATAAACAAGCGCATTGGGCAATTAAACAACACCTATTGCATGTGAATGGATAAAATGGGGAATATGTTGGATATTTGAATTGAGCAGTTTGAGTTGCTAAGCCACTGCTTTTATATCCTCAAGAGAGTTTAACCATAGTTGAGGGTAAATACCACTAAGACACTCACTAATAGGTATGAACGTTTCGTTTCATACCTTTCAGAATCTGTGAGTAGCTGCCTGAACAAGGCTATTGCTAATTTGTGAACAAGGTATTACAACTGCTCAATAATTCAATACTATCACTTTTCAATAGAATCATATTGTGGTTAAACAATGTTGATAAGTTATCCTGATAAACAATTCCGTTGTCTAACTTAATGATAAAAAGCAAATACTAATTAAAAAGTTTTTTTTATCATATTTTATATTACTGTGCATTTCAATGCAATGACTGTTAATTTGATTATGGAACATGTGATTTTGCATGTTATCAGACATTGTTAGAGATCGATATCAAAATAATTTATTAGGATTATGGTGATATTAATCCTGTCCATATCGCCCAGCCCTACCAGGTGTTCACTTGAGAGGCTGCAGTGTCAGGTGGTGTGAAATATGACCCACCTCATAGAAGCACACCAGCACCCTGTAGACCAGAGCTACAGCCATCATCTTCTGCAGGTCCTCCATGGACGTGTTCTCATCTATCTCCTCCACTATGAAGTGGGTGATGAATTTGGCAATGTCCCTTTAAAGAGCAGAGAGAGAGAGAGAGAGAGAGAGAGAGAGAGAGAGAGAGAGAGAGAGAGAGAGAGAGAGAGAGAGAGAGAGAGACTAAATGAAGATGAATCTGGGGAACGGTAGTATAACTTGACATTAAATTAATAATGCAAACTCTTTGGTCTTTGGTCATGCATGACCTTCTTGTGATATGCAAAACGCACATTTTGCATAACAGGCTCATTACAGCTAAAGCACCGCTGCCTGGAGAGTGCCAACAGGTAATGGCTCAGACTGAATACTCAGCTATTTCCTTAAATGTCACACATAATGTGGCGTGAAGAAATGTTCAAGACAACTGTGAACTAGGAATATTGCAATCTGAGAGGAAGACAGTGTCGTTATGAGAGACTGAACTGGTTGGTAGGACATATGTGAATTTTCAACTCCCTAGTTCAGGCTCTGGTGATGACTGTGTCTTCATTTACCCTTCAAGCTTGAAGGTGAGTAACTCGCCAGTCCTCAGCTTTCTTTAACACTATTAAGTAGCTTCACTCACTTCATCCCACTCAGATGCATGATCCACAGCACGATGGTGGCCTTCACGCAAAACAGGATAAAGAAGTCCACCGTCTCAGCTAGGAATCTGTGCAGGGGAGAGGGGATGGTGTACTCCCGTCCTGACAAGCAGATGAAAAGACAAGTGTATTCAGCCACTCATGCCATTCTCAAATGGGATATTTTAGCACATTATCCAGTCTAATTTACATACCCAAGTAAATTATCCTGGATCATAGACCAAAGGCCTGCAGTCTGGTGAGAATTCAAGCTATCAGACGTAAACAGTGTACTGAAAAGCCCTGGAAATGACACTAAGCATATAAGCTTGTTTCCCCAAGTCCATCATTAGGCCTGCTGCCCAGCAGACTCATGACCTGGTTTATGCATGAAGTGGCCCAAACATTACTAGGCTTGAGGCCATTTTGGATGTAGTAGGCCAAAACTACATGGCAGACTGTCTGCCAAGCTGCCTACCTGCCTGAGGTGGATTCCCATTCAGCTGCTGGGCTGGCCGGGCATCGTTAGGCGTCGGGGTGGCAGCTGAAGTCTGCTCCGTCTGGGCACCACCCGTATTAGGGGGCGCAGGGAAACTGAACGGATACGGGTAGTTGTACCAGTTGCGGGTATCAAAACCCTGCTGGCCAACGCCGGGGGCCGAAGCAGGTGCACCCGGTGTCTGAGTGCTTGTCCCCGGGGGAAGGAAACTGCACGGCGGGGGGAAAGGGAAAGCTGACAGAGACATCCAGCTCTGCCAGTTTGCATAGCCCCAGTAATACTGCCACATCCACTGCTGCAACTTAGCGCAGTATTCCGTGGTTGCGCTGGTTTGCGGTTGCTTTCCCTCGTTTTCAGTGGCATCACGCCGACCGTCACTCGTAGTAGTCGCAGCCATGTTTGACCCACTGCACAAGCTCACCTAATTTGAAAGGTAAATCTTTTTAACCGTCTTTACTCCTTCAGATAATCCTCCGATTCCTTCGTTCATGTTAGCTCCCTGCTGCGCTGCGGTGGGTCCAAGGAAAGTACTAAACGTGTATATATAAACAGGGGTGTCCGGAACCGCACAGCGTTACTTTCCACACTTGTATCTTTGAACAATGTTTTTGTTCTACCCATACGCTACTGTTTTATACTTTACACTACAACGTGTAAGCTATCTGCAGTGTAGATATCAGTGAAACACCACCATTTTACGGAAAAGTCTAAAGATAACCCCCCTGCTTCAATTAATGGTATGGTCCACTTAAAGGGACATTCTGTATTTCTTCTCTGTGTAATTTTAGTATCACAGTTTCATCATCAGACGCAAAATGCAGTTCCTCATAAGGCTTGAAGTAATAAAAGCTACTTATTGCACCATTGGTAAAGATTATTTATATATGTCACTTTTGACTTCATGGTTTTGGTGAAATGGATGTCAACATTTTCAGACTTTTAAATTACCTCTTCCTGTTTGTCCAGTCTTACATTGTCCACTGTTAATATGCACCTATTGTTCACTGTTATGTGTCCTCTGCCCTTGTTATCTAAAGTATTATGTATTTGTGTAAACTGTATGTAGGCCACTTAACACTGATGTCAAATTATTGGTTTTATGGTATCATATAATAGACTAAACACCCCAGCCACCACCCAACCCCCTCTGACCTCCCCATCCCCATCCACAACTTTCCATTTATATCCAGAAGTGCTGCCTCATCATTGCAATAATGCAGTAGTTGCAACCAGTATAGCAAAAAGGAAACACCTTATTTCATAATTTCCTAATTTGAATATTTACATAGCAGCCTATTTATTCTCCAGCTGTTTGTTTTTTTTAGTGGAAAGAGGAGTAACTATATTTCTTCTCAGTTCACTACATAAACTAAGGGACTTCATAAAATTAGGAAGATGCTTTCTATGCATATTCTTTAAATGTGTTAGTATATTCCTACATTTGATAACAAAAAAGAAATATAATAGCAACCAGGGACTATTGTCCAGTTCAGCTGCTTCCTATAATAAAAGTACACGTTAACAGACTTATGAAGGAGAATTTTATATTCTTGCTAGTGATGGTTTCCTTGCACAAATAAACAAAGGATATCCATTACCACCAATTTACATGCAGCAATCACTATGTAGAAGATAAATGATCATATTGGTCCAACTAGCATCAATTAACAGAACTCATCAGGTCAACTAATACTGGTAACTTTTCAGCGTAACTGGAGAAGCAGCCAGCTAACTTCCTTTTTGAAGTTGACGTGTCTTGTTTATTTATTACAGTGAATTATTCTCAGTATTCAGCCGTATTCAGCCGTAATTATAAGACAATCAAAGGTGAAAAGACAAATGTGCTGCAGCATGCTAATAATAAAGATAAATTTCCCCCCTCTCATTTTGGTCCTAACTCAAAGAACTCACCACCTGAAAAACAACTTTTCACTGCACCACAAGAGAGCAGCAGAGGCCCATTAATCCATATTAATACTATATCAACTACATCCATCAGAGTAAAGTATTTTGCATTAATGGTATATCATGTTGGACAATGATATGAGCTCAAGTACAGAAAAGAAAAAAATCTATCTGCTTCGCATTTTTTTTTTATCATGCCCTCATCTTTGCCTTTATTCAGGCACATAGTATATTTTCAGTGCACACTTTTGTTTTTGTTGTTTGTTTTGAGAATGATTTTAATTTCTGCCCAACATGATTGCAAATTTAGATTTAGATCCCAGCGGGAAAAGTAAGACATACAGGGATCTGTGAAAGGATGTTTCATTTGTTATAAACTGTGGATTTGGATCAGTCTCCATGGCTTGCTCCTAAACTTGCAGGCAGTTTCATGGACCCCAACTATCTAAGTTCAGTGTCAAATCAGTAGTCTGACACAGAGGCCACTGGGGTCAAAGACTCTTTATAAAAGCTGCTCCGGAAATGGCTTTGATTCAAAAGACCTGCTGGTCGGTCAGCTGATGAAAAGCTATGTTTTGCGCGCTTTCTCTCTCTCCCCCTCCCTCTCTCCCCCTTTCTCGCTCTCTCTCTCTCCCTCTTTCTTTCTCCCTCTCTCTCTCTCTCTCTCTCTTTCTCCCCATCTCTCCCTCTCTCTCCGCATATACACACCATGACCCCACTCTCCAGCAATCTTTCATATGTCTCCTGCTCTCCTCCTCCTTTCTCCCTCTGCTAGCCTGCCCCCCCTCCCCCTTCCCCCCTCTCCCTCTCTCCCTTTCTCTCTCTTTACTCCCCCTCCTCTTTGATTAAAGGGGGGGTTGTATTTGCTGACTGGGCTGGCCCGGCTCTGTGGGTTAGGTGTTAGGTCTGCCAGTTCTAAATGACTGTGCCGGGCCCGGTGAATGGAGCCAGTGAGGCGGACAGCAATCGGACCCCAATGAGCGTTATCCCTGTCGACAGAGGCCATACGATGACTGGGCCCAAAAGTAATCGGGCCCAAATAAAAGCTGCGTCCGGCAAACGCTGACCCCCGTAGAACCCATCACCCTAGGGGGATTACTGCTGTGGAGGTGTATGTATGTGTGTGTGTGTTGTGGAAAGAGGGGGGTGTGGACGGGGGGTATGGGTGAGCGGGTTACTGTGTGCGTCTGTCCGTATGCCGGTGTGAGTGATCAAGTGTTTGAGAGAGAGTGTGTGTGTGTGTGTGCGGATGGATAGTCCAGCCTTAATTGCCTATTAGTCTTACTGACCTTTATCACATAGCTAGCACCCACTGTCTGCTTCTACGGCTCAACAGAGAGCATCTCAATCCGCCAAACCCTGAACTGAAATCTGTCTCAGGTGAAGTTGGCTCAAGGTCAGGGGTTTCTTTGCCACTCGACCCGGCACATGAGCCCAAAGTGTTCACATTGGACTGATGTTGACTGAATAAGAGAGTCCCAAAACATCATTTCATTCCTCACCATTTCAGTCACAGCTGTGTATAGGTCGACTGCACGGCTGTCACAGTGGCGTCTGTCTATTGGTAGTTTTTATTTCAAATTGAAAATCAGATGTAATTGCCATAATTTTAGGTTGGTTGGGATTTTTTCATTGTTTTTTTATCATGAAATTTCCATTTTCATATCTGGAGTCCCTACCGAGGTCTTGACCTCCTATTCATGCTTACTGGACCATTTGATAAGCACATTACTATTCCACTTATTCCAATCTACAGCAGCTGACTCTTGTCGCCTTTTCAGTAAGTGTGTGTTGGCCAGGAATGAGGTCATGATATAGGAATGTGCAGGTTCACAATATATATCAGCAAAGAACAAAGGGAACACTGGGCAAATATAATATGCTAAATAAGCATACATTAGGTCATGAGATAGAGGCAACTTAAGCAAATATTGGGCACGCTGCCCAATATTTGTGTCAAACATGAAACAGGCCTCACAGTGTGTGCCTTAGAGGCTGAAATCATAACTAATCTAATCTATCTTTACTCTTTTTGCGTCAACAGAGGTAAATAGTACAGTGAACGTCATGAACATCCTTTAGGCTGTCATTGTAAATAAGAATTTGTTCTTAATTGACCTGCCTGGTTAAAAAAGGTTAAATACAGTTAAAAAAAATAAATAAAAAATTAGGGCAGTGGGAGACGGACAGAGCAGTGAGCGGTGCGTTCACTGACCTAAAAGGTTGACACAGTTCGTAGAATTCTTGTGAATAGGGTTGCTGTGTCTGTACAGGATGTGTACCATGCTCCCTAGACATACACTGAGGGGAACAAGGCCACCAAACAAAACTAACAAACTTACAAACTGTAATGACTCAGAAAGGCACCTTACGAACTTGCTTGACCGTATTTGGTCTCAGTGTGCATGTTCTTATCTAAGTTCCAGTCCCCATGTGAGCTTGAACGTGAGTCCTTGAATGACAAAAGTCACAGTTATCTTTCAGAGGGTCGTGTGGATGAATGTGATTAGTGAGCAGCGTCTCACAGACTTCTTATTTTTCCCCTCTTTTTTGTTGGGTTTGGTAGAAATGCTTTAATGTTGAAGCTTTTTACCAATTCAAGTTTTTACAACTTGCCGACATCACAAGTTGAAGTTCTCAGATTTCTGGTTTTGGAAGAGAGTTCTTTATGTTCACGAATACTGATTGGACTTTCCTTGACCATAGAAATAGCACACATTAAATTGACTGGTATTCCCCTTTTAGCTGGCTATCAGAAGCAACTACATACAGTGGTTAATGTGAATGACTCCCACAATCACATGGCCGTACTCTATCTTGGTGGAATTCAGCCACAGTTTACGTATATGATAACAATATATCACTGGTCTTAGCCAACAATTATTTGAAACCATTTACAAGAAGCGATGACCTTTAGGGAGGGATCTTCAAATGAATCATGCAGATAAGTTTGACAGAAAGTCCAGTGAGTAACGAACATGTCGCCTCTGTTTTTTCATTTTTTTTCATTTTGGGTCTCTGGCCTTATACTGTAGTCATGCAGTTTTGGTGCTGACCTGCTGCCTTGTACAACCACACACTAGTTTAATCTCTCAGTCCAGACAGAGGTTAAAGTGTCCTGATTTAGCCCAGTCAGAATGTGTCCAGTGGGTTGCAGGTTAAAGAAATGAACAAAGCATTTGTCAATCCTCCAGAGAATGTGGGGAAGGGGGTGCTGACCTCTTGCTTTGCAGGGGGAGATCATGTGATTTATGTATTATTACAAGTGAGACTATGGATGTCATGGTCCGAATCAAACTTCAGGCTCCTACTGTACTATCAGAGCATGAAAGTGACTTGGACATTTCATGCCTCAAGTAGTACTTCACAGTCTCAAGTAGGATTTGGCCTCTTTCGTTCATTCATGTCGTGCAGAGCTAGAAGAATCTGTGAAATACACACTACCAGTCAAACGTTTGGACACGCCTGATTGAATGTACTATGTTTTTCATTCTCTTAACGCCATTTTGATCACAGGCTTATGCTTAAATGCTTGAAATTCATTTTTTAGACAACTATAAATAGTGAAGTTGATGCCTATGTATGAATTTCTTTCCAAAGCCTTTGCCTTTCCATCAAGGCAAAGGGCGGCTACTTTTAAGAATCTGAAATATAAGATAGTTTTGATTTGTTAAACACTTTTTTGGTCACTGCATTATTCCATTTGTGTTATTTCATAGTTTTGATGTTTTTACTATTATTCTAAAATGTGAAAAATAGTAAAAATAAAGAAAAATGTGTGTGTCCAAACTTTTGACTGGTAGTGTAGTTTAAACAATCATTCCCTACTGTACTTTTTTGCTAATTGTTGTTTCAATAAATCAATTTCCTTTTGTCAGATCAACGCGGTTGTAGTAATAAATACTGCTCCATGCCAATAGATTGCAGCATGAAAAAGATTTGGCTGGAATAAAGCGATGAGAATTGAAAAGTATTTAATTTGCTGAGGCAGCGGAGAGAAGTCCTTGCTACCTTTGGCCCACAGAAGAGAAAAATCCCTCAGCGGTTTTGTTGCTCTGCCTTATACATTTCACAGTGAGAACCAATTAAGTGAATTATGTCTGCTTCCTTGGCGCCCTGACAGGAACACCCAAGGGGACAGTGAGTTACGAAAGCAGAACCGGCCCGTCTCTGCACTCCCACTGGCTCCCCTCATCTTCCTCCTCGTCTCCTTACCCCTCACCTCCTTCTCTGTATCTTCTGCACCCACCTCCTGTCCTCTTTTCTCCTGGTGTTGGCACATTGTGATGAGGAGGTGAGAGGTCTGGCCATGTGAGGCTGCCCACCACCCTCCTCCTTCAAAAGCCCCGTCCTGTTATTTTCCTCTCCCCTCCTCCCTTACTTTACTACCTTTTCCCTTTTCTCGCCTCACTCTAATCCCCCCTCTCCTCCCTCTTTCTTGTTCTTTTTCTCTTTCCTCCCTCATTTTCCCACACCATCCAACTCTCCCTCTGCTGCACAAGGGATGGAGAGAAATGAAGATTTACTCCAGTACAGTACTCAGGTACATGAGTACATTTTGGGTTACATGATCTATACTTGAGTACAACTATCCACTATAATTATCTGACATCTGCAGTTCCCAGTTACACTGAAGGAAAAGGTTTGACCCCAATCACAGAAAAACCTTGTAGAGAATGTGCACTTTTGGTACTCAGTGCACTGAATAAGAAATACTTTAAAACTTTTACTTGGGTAAAATATTGAATGGAGAAGATTCGAGCAGTTTTTGAATTTGCGCACAAATTCAAAAAGTGCTAAAGACTGTGAGGTATTTCCGCTTTTACTTAAGAAGTACACATATGTACTTCTTTCACCACATCTAATTCGTCTCTCTGTCTCCACTACCACCATCATCATCACCTTGTCTCCTCTTCCTCTAGGAGGAGTAAGTGTCGGACACTCAGCTCTGTGCAGAATCCTCCCTGCCTCTTAGTCACACGCTTCGCTCTCCCTTCTGCTTTTTCTGCATCAAAAGTGCCTGACAAGACAAAGAGCCAGCGAGCAGTTGACCCACCGAGGGTGCTTGCTTGTTTAACGTGCAGCTGTGCATCAGAGGAAAGGCAGCTGAGTAGTTTCCCAGTGAGTTTCACACGGGCGTCGACTCAAACAGCTGTAAACCCATAGACCTTAGATTTATGGTGGTGTCCTTTACACGGTTAGGCTTAATAGGTAAATACAGTCTTACAAGTACATTAGCAAATAGCTTTGGCTGCTTCTTAGCTTTTATCACAGTGCAGTTATAGTCTTACTTCACATTGACAAAGCGCTTAAAGTACATCCATTGTCACCTAGGCAGTGGAAGTTAAACCTATAAAATAAAAACTTTATCGACTCCATTCAGAGCAGATTGAGCTTTGCTGTGGTTTAATAAATCTCACTTGAAGGGGTTAAAAGGGTTAGCTGTTTGGCTTTATGCTGCTGAAAGGCCTGTTTACAAGGCACTTGGAGAAAGGTCAGCCTGTGACTGATGGCTTCCGTTTTCCTCCCGCCTATCACAGGCTCTGGTTATCTCTCCAGTGCATTGTGGGGAAGTGTGTGCTGCGTACAGCACGTCTTAAAGTGTCCATCAGGCCAGGTTTCCTGATGGCCCATTGTTTTTATAAGAGATGCAGTTTTCTAAGTCAAGGGCTATTTAGAGGATTCTCTGTTGTAACTGTCTGTGCTCAATCAGCGACTAAATGTAATGTCAGATAGGCTACTTACTGTATCTAGAAGCACTGGTGTACCAAGGAGTAATACACAGGTAAGGTGTGTATGATTTGATTATAGTTTTATTTTGTAGATTCACTTCACACTGAGCAAAATCATGTTTGTTTTGCTTTTTCTGTGGCTGTGGCTAGATGACACACTTGGCTCTGAATATGATATTCCTACAGAAATGACACACATCCTCTGCTCTCCAACAGTGCTTGGTTTAACCCCTTTGTAGACATTGCCTTTTGTAAGGAATCAAGCTTCTTTGAACCCTGCTACACACATACAGTATCCATCCATACTAAACACACTGTAGTGAAATTGCTGCACTTGTTAGCATCAACCAAAATATTGTGTTCAGTGGGGAAAAAAAGTAATACATTTATAGTAGTAGAAGTAGAAAACTATTGTGTTTGACAAAGTCCGAGCCACAGACTGTCACATTTTTCAACGTCATGTTCTCTGCTTCTCTCTACAGTTACGTGGCTTGATAAAAAATGTGTACTATTGAAACCAGGTTAGGCAAACAGCATGGTCTGACCTTTAGAACATCAACACCATTCAGCCATACCACCTGCATTAGAAGGTCAGTGTGTGTGGGTGTGTGAGTGTCTGTGTGTCTACATACTTATGGCGTAGAAACCACAACAAAGCATTAGTTCTCCACAACTTTATCCAAGCGAAATGCCTTGAATTCCCACTCTTTGCATTATCGTATGAGAGCGGGGGCAGCAGACAGGCTGCTGTATTGTCTGGCACAAGAGAGCGAGCCGTTCTTCCGGCGGCACAGTACAGTCAGACTCCAGGCAGTGTAAAGTCTGTGGCCCACTCTGAACTCCCCATTGGTGGGTCACTCACTTTCATTCAGCAGGGTCAGATTAGGACTGAATATCAGGGTTTTGAAATATCCCCAGATTTTCATGTGTAGTTTTGAAAAATTACCATTTCAAATATTTTTTAACAGACCTTATTTTAGTGCATAAGCGATATATTTCTTCAATTTGCAGATTTTTTATGCCGATTCTTTTCATTTTTATTTCTCTTCAACACCCTCAAACTGAGTTTACATACTCAGGACTGAGCATACCATACATTTGTAAAGGTTTCCATGAATTGAATATGTAATAGTTTAGTGATCGAAGATAGTTTTCCCTCACAGAAGTTCCATTCACTCTCAAAATGCTGAGGCCACAAATGAACTGCTGTGCATGTAATGTGTGTTACGGAGTCCTTTCACAGGGTTGAGAGAAGCACAAAGAATGCTTGATATGACCAAAGACAGAGCATCTGTGTTACCTCCCACCTGGCTTCTCACACACACACACACACACACACACACGCACTCTGATTTCATTGACGTAAAGATCACCCCATTCTCAGCTCTCCCTTCACCACCGTCACCCCCTCCAGATTACAGATCACATGTCCTGTCACACAGTAGCCATAGGAGAAGGAGTGTATCAGCCCAACACACTGAGAGTTTGTGGCGGACTCAGAGCAGAAAATACCAACACTTCCTTATCAGGCATTTCTTTAGGTCTGCACACACACACATACCATGAAGGGGGAACCCTATATCCCTTCAAAGCCATAGTTTGCCTACTATAGGGTTAGTGACTGTAGTGTTCCCCTGGGAAAGGCATTGTGTAGGATCTGTATTGTATAGCCTTACTTAAAAGACTTCCATCATCCTTCCTGTGAGCTGTACAATCACTCATGGGGTCTCTTGCTAAACTAAGGGATTGTGACAGGAAGGCAAAACTCCTGGTGGGGTGACTTGGAAAAAAAGTGATCCTTTGTATTCTGCTCAAAGGCAAAAATGTTTTTTTTTCATATACAGTGTCCTTTAGAAGTTATATTTTGAGGTTACTCTACCTCTGTTCTACTGAGAGTGAGAGTGCTTTGAGAACAATAGCTTTAATAAAAATGTATTTTAAGGGTGCTACATTTAGGAAGCTCTCATCACTGTGTTTACATGCACATAAATACTCTGTTTATATCTGGGATATTGAAATATTCTGTTTATGAGTCGGTGCGTGTAAATACAATATCCTGTTTACAATAATTGGGATAAGCCCATATCCCGAATATGAAGAACCCAAATTTGCCAGCTGGGATATGTCGATATTAACCGGTATATTCTGGCATGTAAACACCATATCCCACTTATCCTGCAAGCCCTGTTTCCATGGAGTCACAAGTGTTTCCATGGAGCATCAAAATAAAGTGCCACTAATGAACACAGCAGGAAGACTGTAGAGCATTAGACTATCTCCAGGCATACAGGCACATAAATATATGTGCCTGCAAAATAAATGGTTACTGATTGATCCATGTAAACGCCATATCCTGATCTTAACCGGTGTAAGGCTAAGGTCTTAGTCTTATAAGGAATATTAATGAGCATGTAAATGAACTAATTGTGAAATTAACTATGTTGGCTCATTCCAGGACCGATTCCAGTTTGAGCATTAGCTGTGCTCAGCCGCCTGGGTCATTAGGTTCTGAGAGGGGATTATGCAAAAGTTTTCAAAGTAAAACCACTACTCTTGTTTTTGAACAGTGAATACCACCACTCTTTGCCAATCAACTTATCTACCTATCTATTTATCTATTTATTTATACAATGGGGTAGTTTCAGCCAAGCTGACTGTGCTTTTCTGTAGCTGTTTTGTAAGTGACCCTGACCTCTGACCTCCCTGTGAAAGTGGGCAATAGAAAATTGAATACTGGACTGTTCCATGTACCTGCTTGTTGCCATAGACTCTAATCCGAGTGAAACAATGTGATGGTTTCTGTTACAAACAATGATCTTCTTTCTGCTATCATTTTGTGCCATTAGGGGCACAATTCACTCCAATAGAGGAGATATGCATCAAAAGAGGCAGGAATGGAAAGGATGAATTATGCCTATCAAACAACCGTTCATTTGTAATATATAAAGATATGTAAAGATATGATATATGAAGATCAAATCTCTGATTAGTCACTTTTAAATTACTTAAACCACAAACGTAATTGCTAGGTTTTTAAAGTTTGGTGGGACTGATCCAATCCAGCTGTTTACACTCTAATCCTTGATCCAAAACAGTATCTGTCCCTTCCTGGAAAGCCAGACGTGTCTCTCTAAGTGTTTTGGGGAGATGAGAGAACAGTCTGCCTCTGTGCGACTAGACAGGACTCATCTTGCATAACATCCAGAGAGCTGTTGATGATATCAGAGTTCACTCCCAAGTATAACTGGATTGTGAGGTTCAATGAAAAGAAAAGAAAGCTTGTTGCATGGCAACCGGCCTCCCCTACTGTTCCGTGGGGCCTCGGCTGACATAGTTCAGCCCAGCTGTTCGGTTGCCCTTGGAGACTGATCTAGGGTCAGCGTATAGGTGCTGTGGGACCCGTGGAGGGGACCGAGGTAAAACTGATCCACAGTCAGTGTTACAGAGCGGGGAATGCATGGGCATATAGTTCCCAGCAAGACTCCTACAGACTCGGTTAGATGTATCTAGGTGGGGGTTGATCCCGAGGTCGTCCCCACCCCTCCAGCCGAAACCTGAGTCGAAAAACACCAAGAGGGGCAGTGGTTTTTGTGCTGTAGGTATAGTAGGGCTAGTCTGCTCTTCTGTTTTGGCTTGAGCTTCCATTAAATCTGTGTGAAGTTGACACTAGAGTCAAGACTGGTGGCTGCGTCCATCATTTGAATCCTGACTGACAGTTTTCACTTACAGTCTAAACAATCAGTGGAGAGTTTGTGACCAGTAACATGAGTAACATAGTTTGTTATTTGGATTTCAAACGAATGCAATTTGGCAAGTCAATTATTAAGACAAAGTTAAATACTTAGCGGAATTACTCACAATAGAAAGTCTGCTCTTCTTCAATTACTGGAACAACATTTTAATTGATTTTGGCAGTGCCACATGAAGGATAGCAGAATTAACTTACTAATCATTACATATCACCAGCTGTATTAGAATTAAAGCTCTAATACAGTGTGCAGAGTGTGTCTGTGGCCCTGGCGATGCCTTCAAACGTGCAAGGTGTTTATTTGTGTGTGAGAGTGTATGTATACTAAAGGACAGGCAGAGGAAGGGTGTAAGTGCTGCACTGGAGTGGAGTTTTCCAGATGTTTTGCAAAGGATGTGAGTTCATTCTTGCAATGTCCAAGACAATCTTCCCTCGCACAAAACAACCCCAGTGTCAACAAGATATCCTCGTGTACCAGTCATGAGAACACACTTATACCTACACACACCCATGTGCACGCACACACACAGGGAGAGAAAGAGCAACAGTTCTGGCATTACATTGAGTGTGAGTAGTGCATGATTCACAGTTAGGTGGACATCTACATATACGTATATTTCACATTCTCTACATGAGTTTGCATGCATTTTCTTGTGCATGACGTAAATGAGGGTCACAAAAAGTGAGGCAGCCTAACTGGGGAACAACACTGAACTGACACATTTACAGTCAACACATCACACACACACACACACACACAGATCTTGGCCTGTGCTCCCGTTGTTTTTTGCCGTCTCGCTCTGCCAGCTAACTCTCACTGGGCTTCTCACTGTCTTGTCCCTTCCTGAGCAGTTTCCTACTGTACTCCACACTCTCTGGTCATTACGCCCTGCCGCCCTGAACTGTGGGCAGTGTAGGACGATGAGGGCCTTAATTTCCTCTCCAGCAGCATATCGCCCTTTTCATCCTGCTTGGCCTTAGGCGATGGAGTATTGTTTCAGATGGTCCGAGTGAATCTCTGCACTGTGTACACTGTTCATGCTCAAGAATTAAACTGTTAACTGTCTGAAAGATAAAATGCTTAAAGTCATTATTGTCAATCAATCGTTTTCCTCAGCTGTCTTTTTCAATTGTTTGTCTTTCTAAATTCTTTACTTCAAACAATTAAGAAACAGCATGGATCATCAACGCAAGCACTGGGATCTCTGACATAAAACGGGGAGGTGTAGCTCTTGCTCATTCCCCACAGTTACCCAAACAAAGTGACGGGGCTGCCTGTGGAACACAAGCACTGCACCTGTAAGTCAATCTGGAGCAGATGTGCTCTTTTCTCTCCGGCTGTGAGAGAAAATATCAGGTACCCAGTGCACTTTCATAATGTGCATGCAGAAAAGACAGCAGCAGGAAAACAGTTCATACAGAATAGACAACAGCAGGAGCTCTACAGATGAATTTGCTCAAGATTGGGTTTGGGTTTTTTTTGTTTTTTTTTACCATTTTTTTTCAGCACAAATCTCATCTTCTCATGTCTAAACAAGGAACAAATTGAATATTTTTAGAGAGTCAAGGGAAGATCATATCTGGGTCACACTGGGTTAAAGATTCGGATTTTCCGCTCCTGTGAAACCCAGCTGAAGTCCATTACTCCATGGCTGTATTTCCACTGCCAAGCATGCATCTCTTTTGTAACTGATGGGTTAAAGCTAGTGTGGTCCTCCACATGTTGCATCAGACAGGCTCAGAGTGCTGTGTCTTTGTCACAGAGGGTCAGGTACTTTACTACTCCTGTTGTTTTAATTAATACGTTAAGAATATAAATGGCTCCACAACAGTTGTAGTAAAATGTGTTTAAGAGGCAGTAAAACCACAGCCCATGACACACTAACACATCTCAACCATGGTGACCTTTGCTTCCACTCTGATGTCCTCATCCACTTGGCATCTCCCCCACAGTTCAAACTTTGTGCGTCCTCGACTAACTGCCAGTACCATTGTCCAGGCTGAAGGGAACAGAGTGCTGGCCAACAGTTTCACCTGTTTCAGCTGTTTTGGCCATTAGGTCCAATCAGTGCTATCGTCTCTCTTTCCTGCCATGGGAAAGTGGCTGTCGCCTCTGGAACAATCCCCCCCACCCCCCTACCCCAACACACACACACACACACACACACACACACAGACTTGACCAGTGGCCAAAGGGAGGGGACGTCTATGGGGAGGACCCACAATGCCACTGGTTTCTCCATGCACAGCTGCCACTACACGTGCAATGGGAAATGTTCGACCTCCCAAAAAAGGAAGAGGGAATACATTTCCTCGCTGACCCCTCTGCATGATGCTCTTAGTGCCTCTAAAAGGAATTCACATTCCTCCAGGAGCCCCTGCCAACTCACAGCATATATCACCAGTAAGGCTGAGGGTTTGCTTCTTGACCTGAGTGAGCTGTCCTGAGGAATATGTGTGGACATTTTTGCCTTTGTCTTCTGACCAAAATAAGGAAACATAAAAGCCCAATACAAGCCAAAATGTCTGAAAGCATTTTGATTGCTTCATTAGCACATTCCAAATGTAGAATGATTGATATATTCTCTAGACCACATACCAGTAGGAATAAACAGTACAAACTCAGTAAATCAGTCTCTCAGATTAGTTGGTATGTTTCCATTATGGCAAATTGTTTGAGAACAGCATTCTTCAGAAAGTGCACTCTGGGACCCCAATTTAATTTATCAATTTGGCATGCATTCAAGAATGTCTTCATTTGATTTGGACATTAACTAGACTATTCCCCAAAAAAGAAGAAAAAACTGACTTACTGACATAGCTGTAACTACTAACAACAGTCAAGCATTCAATAAGCTCACAGCGGCACCGTTTTCACAATTTATCCATCATTTTTATTCAAATCACCACAACAATGCTTTGAACCGAATGAATCATGTTGGAGTACAGAGGCATAGAAATTTGCTTTGGCAACACAGTGAAGATAAGAATAGGAAGAGCAGTAGACGCCGTCGCTTTAGTTTGCGCTCATTGAACTGAGCCTGTCATCCATCCACCGAGGGGTCGAAGGGGGTCTGATCACATCTCCTTCACGTACGTCCTCACCGCGATCACATCTCCCATCCTGCACTTCTGTGGGCAGAGGGATCAGGTGAGGTCAGGAGGAAGGGGGGGAGAAGAGGTGCAGGTGCAGAACAGGTGAAGACACATTCCAGCATGTGCTTTGAGTTTGACTGGGGTAGGATTTAGGTTGCAGCTATCATGCAGAGTCCACCCTAACATAAAATCATTGTAATATTCCTATAACATTCCTATAAGTGTGTCTGTGGTACTCAATAGTGAGTTTATACTGACTTTATCATACTTTAATATGGCACTTTTGTATCTCCAATTATATTCATATAGGGACTTACACTGGGTTTGTGGTACTCAATAGTGAGTTTATACTGACTTTATAGTAATTAATGGTGTTCTATTTTTCTATCTCCTTTGGTATTAGGATTTCCTACGGTACATTTTTTTCAACCTATAGTAGATGCATGACATTTTAAGGTTTTGCTGTGATATTTGTGTAGTATCCAAAGATATAGGCTATTATGGGACCACTATAGTTGTTTTTCAGAAGGGTGACGTGCACAATTTGTTCACATGTTGGGGTTTGGAAACACACAGATTGGAAGATTAATTGATCAGGAACAGGTCAAACAAATTTGTGAGTATTTATATCTGCTATTACAGTTTAATCATCAAATCAATTATGAATATAGCTTGCTATCAAAAAACTCAATGAAAAAGTAAGGCAATGCTGAATGATTAATAACAGCAAAATTGCAAAACATTGCACATATTAAGGCAAGTTTAAAGTTATGGAAAAAAAGGAAAAAAATCCTTACCGCTACCAGTTTTCCATCTGTGACCTCCCTCTCAATATTTGTTTCTTTGCCATCCCAGCACTGTTTCTGCACAAGTTTGCCGTTTTCAATGGTCACGACGGTCTGGAGGGTAGAGAACAGAGACAAGTCGTTAGTTCCAACACAGAAAACCCTCCGGCCAAAAGACTCACGCTGTTATTTTTCAGCCACACATACATACACACACGCACACACACACACACGCACACACACACCGTTGTCTTCCTGTCGTCTGCGGTCATCTCATCAAATGGCTCGTTGAGCTTGAATTTGATTTCAGTTGTCTTGAAAGTGCTTTGCGACTTCATGCAAATAGTCCCCTGCTCGTCCACGGTCACTATCAAATTGGGCTTGGTCCGATTCCCCACCTGCCGGGTTGCAAATCCCACACCTGCACAGCGGGAGGGCAAGGTCAGCAAAATGCATTAAATAATAAATTAAAGAGCGAAGTTTGATGATATAAAATGCGTTGATGGGCTACTCAAATGGTAGCAAATCCATATTCTGACATTTAGTTCTATTTTCTTATCCTGGGAATTCATGAGAACTTTTTTAGAGCTTCTCCAGAGCTAAAGATCTAAAGTAATCCTATAATAGGCTACATTTTAGAAGGATACTATGGACCTATGAATACAATTAAAAACACTACAAAACACAAAAAATACAGAATATTAGACCATAGGAGATAAAGGTCACTAAGCTCAGTATTGAGCACCACTGTCAGCCAATAAGAAAACTATAGGCAATACACTCTAGTGATTTTTCATCAGGCTAAACCACATACTCTCCTACCAATTGCCTTCATGTAGTCATCAAAGTTGTCGCTGGAAATCATCTTCCACGTCCCAACAAACTTCTCAACCATCTTTGCAGCTGATGTGATATCCTCAACAACCAGGGGAGTCGCTCCGGATTCAACTCTCTTCCAGTATGAACCGGTGCGAAGCGTTTTTAAGGTACCAGCCCGACACCCAGCGCCGCAGAACGGCCCAATCACGGCCCGCTACGTCACAGCATCCCGGTTCGGCAATTTCCGGGGGACTAAATTGGAGTGGGTGAAGGGGTTTTTCAGGGGAGCCGCATCTAAACTGTGTGCCAAACTACATTTAAGCCCACTGTGTCAGAGGTTGCAGCTTGTATAATGTTCTGTCAAACGCTAGAAAGGTCTGTGTTTTATCACTAAACAAAGACACTGTGCCACTGTGCTAATCATGACGCTTCTTTCAGCTAAAGCATTTTTCAATTCACATCTCATACAGAGTGAAATAGACGACTTGACAAGAACATAATCATAATTGATCATATCCACATGATTAGCATTTTCCCACAAGGAGAGCTCACCTTCAGCATTTTTATTCTTTATTTAGACAGTGGGAAAACTGCAACAGTGACAAGAGGAAGGGAAACAAGCTCAGGCAGGATTTGATCCTAGATCAGTGGGGGAAGTTGGAAGATATGTGATTGGAGAGACAAGGGGCTAAACCACTTGACTATCTTTGTATGCATATCCAAATGATTTGATTTGAGCCTTTGCCGTGTTGTGTCAGAAATAAAAATAGAAAACAATGCACACTAGCCTAAATGAAGCAACAGTCGACACAGCAGAACCAACACATTTCAATAAAGCGGTTTTATTATAAACATCCGAGCATATACACAGATAGATACACATAAATACATTAAACTTGAGGATTATTTTTTGGCTCCAGCTTTTGCCTGTGGGTCCTTGGCTATGCAGCGGGACTGGAACGCGCTCAGCATCTCGCTGCTGCTCAGCTTGGCGCCCTTCATCACCAGCCGCTCTCCGTCCGCTGCAGGACAGAAAAACATCAGAGATTTATTGTATGTTTTTAAATGATATAAAAAATAACTTCATGGCTGTTGGATGAACGTTGTGTCTCCAAAAATTCAATGTTTCGGGAATTAATAAAAGCAGCCATACTTTTTCAGCTGGATGACCATTAGTGCTGAAATTATTAGTCGATTAACTGATTAGCCAATTGACAGAAAATCAACGGATTATAATTTTGATAATTGATTAATCGTTTTAGTCATTTATCAAATAAAAATACCAAAGATTTGCTGGTTACAGCTTCGTGCTGTCAAATGCTATGGTTTGCTTGCTTTTCTCAACTTCATATAATTAAAAAAATAATACTTGTAAGTGATTTTAAGACATCACTTTGGGCTCTGGTAACTTGTGATGGGCACTTGTCATTATTTTTGACATTTTATAGACTAAGTGATTAACCATTTCATCAAAAAAGTAATATAACCAGGCATATTTTAGAATGATGATTTGATGACACAAATTTGTTTTGAATGGCTATATAAGCTTTCAATTCAATCAGATGAAAAAGATTGCTGTCAGATTTTCATCTTATTATTATTATTATTATTTTTTTTAAATTATTATTATTATCCACTTGGCAGCCTGACCAGGAGGTGAGATAGTGGTATGAACTGATAACACATTTTGATGACTCTTAACATGCAGCAGTGACTGATGATGAGCATGTGCTACGACTAAAAGAAGAGACAAACAACTGAACAGTCAACTGTGAGCAGAGGTAGAGTAGAATACAACAGGCTGCTACCATACAGTACACTGCTGACCTATGGCAGACATTTCTGCTTTTAGTGTGTTTGTGAGAGACATTTATTGTGTAATATCATGCATGAACAAAAGTGCCACCTCAGCATAAAATGCAAAGTCAAAGTCAGCCTATAGTTGAGACGGCCTGCAGTTGATAAATTAATTAAATGGGTCCATTATTCTATTGCTGTAACATTAAGATGGTAAATTTGAGAGAAAATAATAGAGGAAATGCAATTTTTATTCTTCAAAAGTCTCTAACTGTCTTGCTATTCTTTCTGTAGTGGAAAAACACTTAAGTACCATCTTCAGAAGATAATAATTAGCTCACAGCAATTTCTAGGACCTGATAAATACAAATTATAAAATACACATGATGTAATTAAAATGTTTTCCAGATATATAATTGCCCATCTCTTGCTGTCGCTCTCCGCATCTCCAACCCCTTCCGCCCCCTCACTGCTCGCTCGCTCACTCTCTCTCTCACACACACACATACACACACGCGCCAGACCAGCACCATCTTGGGGACTTATAGATGCCAAATTCAACAGCCTCTTTTTGATAATTACTAAGACTAGGAAATGTAATTGATTTCTAGTGTATGACAGATTTGTGCTCTGTCCAGTCCAATAACTGCTACACCAGCCTGAAAAATGACTCCATTTCCATTTTTGATTTAACAACCTGTTAAAAACACACAAGTTCCCTTGATGGTGGTGAAGAACTGTGAGAACTGGGGTGCTTGCTGCTTATCTTCAGTACATTAAGAAGATGCCAACAAACTTCATCTCCATCCACCATTACACTGTCTCTAGAGTGAGACTGTCATCTTCTTACACCTATTTGAGTGTGGTCATGTGGTTCTTACTGTATGTAATGTCCACAACAGGTTCAGACTTGTCGTGTTTCACCATGGTCTTCACCTCACAGTTCATGTTGGTGGCCCTGGACTTCTCTGACCCCACCATGACCAGAAACTCCCTGGGGGCAAAAGGAGAAAATGTTTAGAAAACATTAGAGATGGTAAACACCATGGATGGTCAGACACAGGGCTAACAGTGGGTATCAGTATCAGATTTTTTTCACCAATACCTAGGCTAAATCCTATACCAAGTGACGCATGTAACACATTAGAACTCAACTCCATTTTCTGCTTTATCACACATAGAAGAATATGAGATATCTTTAATTGTGGAAGAATTGATTTTACTAATTTCTGTGCAATGATTCAAGCTAATGGACTAAAGACAAAGTGTTCGGCAGAAGCAATGGACTGGATCTTTACTCTATCAGCTAATTATCAGCTAATACTAAGTTTACTCCTGTATCTCTCATAGACAGACACAATCCCTAACAGTATAGGACTTTAAACATGTTTCTGTTTAAGCAATGCTCACATTACAAGAGGTTGTAAGGATGTCTAAGCATCTCACAGACATGAAAATATGAATATACAAGAGCTTGTCCAGACTTGAATCCAACTGGACTGTCCCACACAGACTGAACCAGTCTGGCTGATAAACCCATTTCACAGTGTTGCCAGGCTTCTTTAGAGCTCTTTGACTGTGAACATTTAGCTAGAAAGGCTAGGAAGTTAATACAACTATATTGTATGCTCGCCTAATGCATTGCGATAATTTGATGTTTTAGTGAACCTGGCAAGATAATGGTTAAGTTAATAGAACAAAGTATGTGTAATATACTGTAATTACATAGTAGTAGGACAGCACATTTGACAAATTCCTAGCTACTCTTGACAAATTACTCAAATATATGGGACCAAAACCATCTGGGTAACATGTAGTCATTCTGCATCAGACAGTACAAATAGACACACTAGAGTAAAATATAAACTAATAAAGGAGTAAAATCGCCACTAAATATCTTTCATTGCTCGAATCTGTGGAAACCGACTGGTGGTGACTGCTGTTTGGAAACGTCAGTCACGGTCGCTTCATTGACAAATTCCCGCTTTAATCCACAGTAAAAGTCACACAACACAACGCTTCCACACACTAAGACAAACACACACACTTCCTACCGTGTGGACCGGACATTGGACTCAAACGGACAGAACTGAACCACGATTTTCTTCACAGCTTTCAATATCACGGACGGTTTAGTGGAAGCCGCCATGTTTTCTGAATGACCTTTCACCTCGACACTGAACTACATTTCCCATATGAGCCACTAGAGAGCGCCAGTGGATAGGATAAATAAACCAAGGTGCTTTCAGTTGTTAGTCGACTGCCCAAATGCCATAAAAAAGTTACAAAATAGTACAAAGGCAAAAAGTATACTAATAGCCACTTATGGAGGTAATAATGACTGAACAGTGGATTTTATCTGAGCCATGCAGGCCTAATCAATGTACAAATCAATGATGATGATGAAGTTTAAGTTCATCTGCCCAGTGATAAAAGAGGAGCAGAGTGAAAAACATTGTGACAAAGCATGATAATAAACATGCATGGAAAGATTAGATGCAATCAATAATCTGCAGATGTGATTAAAAAACTGCAGATGTGATGCAATAAAATCAAGGTACAAATCGTGGTGGTGATGATAATGATGATGATGATGATGATGATGATGATGATCCAAGCCTATTTTCTGCAGACACTCACCTAAGTTTTAGTAGTTTTAGTAGTTTAATAGGAGTTTAATTGTGACATAATTTGCTTTATATAAGTAATATTTCAATGCAATGCAATTAGCATTCTGTAAACAGCACCACCTCTTCCACAGTGACATGACACAGCTTATTGAGGCTAACTGGAGGGGAAACTGAGAGTGGCACCTTCCTGTAATCATGTGACAAACGATGTCAAAGAGGAGAATTAAGTTAGGACAGGATGAGTGGGGGGTCTGTCAGGCACTAAGTCAATAAGGGAGGTGCTCCTCTCCAAATAGACAATCAAACAGACACATCTCATAATCAAATAGACAAGGAAGAAGGGAAATGGTCACTAGCTGCTGCTGTTTCCTGCACTCAGCAGATGAAAAAGGTCAGAAGCCTGTCAGTGTACAAGAATAGAGCCAAAATGGAAATGCATTCAGATTTTGTCTGTGTTGGCACTTAAGTCAAATTTGATTAGTGCATGAATTGTTTCTGTGAAGTAAGTGTCTGCATATAATGGAGAACTTTGCATCATCTAATCAAAACAGCCATTTTGTCATTTTTGCTAGAGAATGTTGTCACAGTTGATTTTCACACTGGAGAGAGAACTTTTCATGTGGGGGTATAGCTCAGTGGTAGAGCATTTGACTGCAGATCAAGAGGTCTCTGGATCAAATCCGGATGCCCCCTACTGTATGTATTAGGAGAGAGACCAGGGTTCAAGTCCTTATCTTGCAAACAATTGTCCTTCTGAAACAAGACACTGAATCCGTACCAGCTCCTGTAGTGCTGTTCTGTATCTGACCCTGACCCCTGACCTCTGACCTCCCTAGGCAGACGGAAAGAGAATTCCCCTACAGGAACCAATAATCACATTACTGTTAAGAAAAAAAACATCAATAATGAGAACCAATAGTGCATTATCCCACTACACTGTTATGCTGTACTTTGCGAATGTTAAGCTGGCTGATGTTTAGTTTTGCAGAAAGAACAACCAGAAAACAGTGGAAGAGCAGTGGTGTGTTAGTGCTTTCATTCAATTATTTATATGGAGAAAACACTAGATATGTCAGCCTAACTTTATGCTTTTTCCCTCATTCCCTCGCACAGCAAGTACAGCACACTAAGAGAGGGTGAAAAAGCACTGCATGCAATATAATCACCAATTCATCAACCCGTGCTGTACACAACTTTCAAACTTTTTTCACACCTCCGTGACCTCTGTTCAGTATAGCTGGATATTTTTAGCCGTGCTGTATTCAGGAGGTGTGAAGAACAAATGTGTTTTTCTCACATCAGCACACCCTGGCTCCTACAGTCTATCCTAACTTCAACACACTGCAAGTCTCTTTCCTGAGCAGGCGACAGTACGGCCCAGCCTGCGATACTGGTGATACAGTGGAGGCACGGGCTTCTATATTTAGACATAAGACTACTGAGAGGCAGAAGCATTTCCTATACTCCCCCTAACCCCACCCCACTACACACACACACACACACAGAAACACACACACACACACACACACACACACGTTTAAGTAAGTGTAGGACCTGTACGGTATTGTCCAGAATCAAGAAAGCGGAGGAGAGGGCGCTCTGAAACAATGAATGCTCAAGGGGACGGTTGACCCCAAAGAAAAAGAGGTCAAGGGGAGCGTTTGTGTTTTTCCATTTGTTTTTGAACACCCAGAGGGCTAAAAATAAGAGCAGTGTTGCTGAATCACCCATTGAATCGGCCTATAGGAGGAGAGGCAGGAAAGAGCAGAGAGGGGACAGGCTTTGTTGGCTCCATTTATTAACCCGAGACTATTCTCTCTGAGGTCCCATTTAGTTTACTGAAGACTCCAGCTATTGTCTTAGTGCAGGATTTTCTTTCCTTGCTCATCTATCAAGGTCTCCTCCTGAGCAAAATAATGAGTTATGAAATGGAACAATCCCCCAGGGAGGCGTCGGTGTTTAGGATGTTGTGCTTGTTGTGGGCTGTGTCAACCTTCAGTGCTATTAGGCCGTGTCATTGTGATTTCTTCTGCTTGGTGCAAGGAGCATCACAAGGCCTTTTTTGGACTACTGTTATGTGTTTTTCATCAGAGTGCAAGTTTGTCTTGTTTCATTGTTACTGATGTACGACAAACAATACATACTACTACGCCATTGTAGTGAAACATATGCTATTCACATGGTCCACGACATCCAAATTAATATATGAATATAGAATGTGGAACTTGTGCTACTATAAACATTTTAAATGTGGAGCTGCTCCACAGAGAATGAATTGGGAAAGATCAGAAAGATGAGTGTGTGAGCACCCAGGAGGGTTTTCTGGAAATACACTGGTACATTTTCTGGTTGAGAAAAGGTATTCCCCTGTAGGGACTAATGCACCGCATGCAATCTTCATTAGTAGTCCTTTATCCATTAAACCAATCATTCTTAAAGTTGGGTCTGGGGAACTCCCAGGGGCCCTTGGGGGCGTCCCAGGGGCCCCCAGGAAAATGAAGAGCATAAATTCACAATATCATTTTCACAATATCATCAATTTATTATGACGGAAAGAACGAAAACGGCTATGCGCTCTGAATTATTTTCACTCTCTCTATGTTCCCCGTTTGAAATATAACTATGAAGCTCTTCAGTGAAAATAAAAATCTCTCTCTGATGGGCTCCCCGGGGCAAACTCTCAGCAGATGAGGGTCCTGGGGCTGATTTGTGTCTGTTTGGAGCTGCTGCAGGAACGTTTTGAGGATAACAGGTGCATTAGCAAACCTATTTCAGTTTAGTCTGGGGAGCTTTTAATTGTTAATCCTTTGGTCATTAGTGATACAGACTATATTAAGTGTGAACAGCCATTACCAAATACAGCCAATGATTTATGTTATTATATCACCTAGATATGTATCAGATATCATTCTTTGGAACAAAACTCAATGGGCAATGTTGTTATAACTATATGTGTTTTGGCATAAATTACTTTGGCCTTAGATTTGGAATCCATTTAGGCAACTTGGGTCACTACATGTCAAAGTATGCCTACATGCATTCTATTGCAACCAAACGAGGAAATGAGAATTTCAACTGCACACGGATATTTCTGTTGAGAATCAGTTCACTAGACTGTGGTATGGCAAAGTCCATGACAAAGTGGAACAATGACTTATGACTGACAAGATATTGGTCAATGTGGTACATTAGTACACACGGCTCACAGGAACATTGATCCTGAATGCTCTCCTGATGTGAGCATTTTTAGACTTGGCTTCCAAATACATTTCTGGCATTTTTTGCTTGATCTTTGCTCTGCATTATAATGATAAAAACTACAATATCAAATTTGGACTCACTAATAGTCAACCGACGCCCATGTATTTCTGAATAGCCTACCAGTCAGCACAAAAAGTCGCCTAGGGTGGACTACATGTCCCATGAAGCTTAGCGCGGCTGCTCTCTGCCGCTCCTCCTCCCAGTAGCGTCCTGCCTGCCGGAGCGGAGCGCAGAGCGGAGCGGAGCAGACTGAACAGCTCCGTGTCTCCCATGCCCAGAAATGTGCGCAGGGTGAAGAAGCAGTCGCATTGCTTGCTGTAGCTGTAGTGTAGCTCTATAGACTACATATCAGTTTTATGTTTTTAATGTAGCGCTGGTAGGTTCAGGTTAAGGATAAACGCGCACTGAACAAATCCAACGACTTTCAGTTTACCAGCCACTGAATGCTGATTTTTGGGTAGTGCTTTCTGGTGAGTGCTCGTTTCATATCTTCACATCATGTGTATGTAAAAGTTGTATTTTCCCACGGATGTTTTATGTTTCCCTGTCAGTGCGCCACTGGAGTGAGCATCTGTGTGTATGGATGGGCGCATTGGGAAACTTCATTGATAGAGTGTAGTTTTGAATGCGGCAGCCCCGGACTAATGGTCGCAGTGAAACCAAATTGGGGATGTGGTGACAGACCCTGATGCTGGAAGGACTTGTTGCCTTCCAGTGAAACATTTCGTGTTTCATCAGCCATGTTAGTATTAAAGACGGGACCAGTGCCAGGCTGTAGATTTCGCAGGTTGTACTTGATAGGTAACATGATCAGTGTGAAGATTTTGGCAGAAGTCGAGTTTGATGCAGTTGCATCTGTCTGACTCTCTCTCCTCTGCCTTCTCTATTTGAAGAAATCATCCTGCTGAAACTGGCTTATCTTTTTTAGTCTGCTGCCCTTTTGCCATTTATTAGGCTACTGCATTAGGTCTTAGAAAAACCTAAAGAAAAAAATAATCCTGGCGTTTTACTGTATATAAAATAATTATAACTGCAAAATACCTGCAACCTTGGTGTTACCTTCAAGCAAGACCGCCCTTTTCTACCAAAAACACTATAATATACCTATGATATAGGGGACTAAGCTATAGTGTGTCTGGGGTTACTCAATAGTGAGGTTATATTGACTATATGGTAGTCTGCTTTTTTAAAATCTTCTATCTCAAATATTTCTAGAATATTCCTATAAGATATTAGATGGTTTACAGTTTTGCTGTGATACTTGTATCCTTCTACATGTTATCATCGGATTGTGGCAGTTATTTTATGTAATTGTTACTAGAGCATTTGTGGTCAACTATTTGATCTTTATAACCGAGAGATAAGCCTGCACTTGTTTTTGAAATGCAAATCAACTTCCCCCATAGTGACAGAGAGACTGTTTTTAGTCACATGTGCTTGGTCTCTCTCTCTCTCTCTCTCTCTCTCTCTCTCTCTCTCACACACACACACACACACCTCCATACCATTACATATGGATGGTCCCTCTCCATAAGCAGTGCAGATTGGGGTCAGATGGCTGTCTGTGTGGATGTTTCTAAGCCCTCTGGATATTCTCAGATATACATAAACAGCATTTTCCTCATAGACACTGACAAGTACGAGTGCCTCTCTTCCCCATAGCCTACAGCCGGCATGCATGCACGGACAAACACACACACACATGCATACATGATGCGAGCGCATACATGCACAAGTGCTCAAACAGACAGCGGCACACACACATTCCACAACCACGTTTTCCCTACTTCTCCTCCTCTCTCCATGTCTTTCTCTTGCCTTTTTCCCAGGCCATAATTGTAAATAAGAATTTGCTCTTTGTCGACCTGCCCAGTAAATAAACACACTCTCTCACACTTTCTCACTCCTCCTCATTTTTCCCTCTTTTTTTCCCCCACTCCCACTCTGTCCTCCTTCTTTCCCTCCTATCCACTCCTCTCTCTTTTTCACTCCCTCTGTCTGTGTCTCTCTGTCACACACACACAGTGCCAAATACCACCAACAGAAACCCCCTCCCTTGGTCTATGTTGATGCATTCAGCCCTTGAATAGGAACTGTTGGCAAACCATCTTCCCTGCAGCCGCCTGGCTTTCACAGAAGTTGACTTTTGCTTCAACAAACACAAACAATTTGCACTTTGTTATAGCTACATTGGTTTTTTTGTGAGTGAGCTTCCGTCTGTGGTCACTGTAGTTCCCTGTGCGTTATGTGCAGTTCCTTTATGCTCTTAATGGGAACATGCCCAACAAATAATAACTGATTTAATTTCCTCATACTTTATGTAATGCCACAGGCTGAACATTAACATCGCAATTGATAGTACAGGACATCTACAACAAATTCCGACATTGAAACTGTGAATGATTAGCCTGGTTCCAGACTCCTGCATCGCGACCCACCCACGCTTCAGATTTGGTCGAGCAATTCAGGGTCTGGTGTTGCTCTATTCAAAGAAGATTTCTCGATCGGAAAAACGATCTGGCCAGTCAGCGCCTTTGTGGGCGGGACTAAAGTTTGAACCGTCCGTGCAACGGTTTTTCATTGACGTTTCAGCAGAATAATAATTGTTGAAATCATTCCTTAGTCAATATATTGTCTTTGCAAAGACGATATTTTTGTCAAAAACGACCAACATTTTTGGTAAAGTTAGTAAATATGCCCAGCCCTGAATAATGGAGTGGAAATGAAATGGCCATTCAGTCTGAATATCAGGCTAGTGAATGATCTGAATGATGTTCCTTTAACTGAAGATATGTATGTTAATATGCTGATGCTTCTTTGTTTTCTGACTGTTTTGATGTCATTGTGTTGTGTTTGTAAGAAGGTCGCTGCTGGGCTTACTGCAGCTTATAGCACCTACATGTCAAAGGGTCAGAGTTGGATGCCTCTGTATTGCTAAATCTCTGTGTCTCCATAAGGAATTGACTGCTCGGTGCTGCCGAATGCAGCGGGACAACAGCGTGGCAAATGCCTGCGATAATTTTAACTCCACAACATTTGCAGCATGCTACTGCTGCTCTTTGCATTGAGACGAGGAGGACGGCCGCTTGCAGCTGTTGTACGATGGGAGGAGAGAGAGAGAGGAGGGAGAGAGAGAGCGAATATTGGAAAAAGAGAGCGTTTGGGAGAGAGGAACAAAAGGGCTGAGTCAAAGAGAAGAAACAAATTGCACCAACATGTGTCCCAGAAGAGGTTGTTTTGAGTTGATATGGATAGCCTTTTGTTCATGCATCCTTTGATTGACAGGAGCATACGCTTAGTTGAGCTGTCCAAATATTTTCCTCTTCAGCTGAGGTGGGAGGGTCCGGCCTGGTAATTCAGGTGTCTGGCTCTTCTCTCAAGGGCCCTATTCACACACATACTTAAAACGGTTCTGAAATATCTATTACCAACAAGTAATAGCTTTACCTCTGGCTCCCTGGCAGAGCTAATACATCATATAGCTTAACAGTTAAACCCACAGTGGCACTTAGCAGCTGAACCCTGAAGAAGCTCGAGCAGGGTTTCATTCCAAAATGCCATTTTACCTGAAATTCATGACTCAGCATTTAAAAGACTATCCTATACTTAAATATATTTTGATTCAAAGTTAAAGTTTTCTGTATTTTGTAGACAAACATCTTAATTTATATGGTATTCCATAGTGAGTTTTACTTTCCTGTTAGAAATGAATTTTTTACAGTATCTGTCAGTTTCTTTCAGAAGGTGGAGAAGCCATTTTGGAACAAAGTTCTTCAAATGGAAAAGGCTTTTTACCCTCGGCGACCCCGTTCAACTCTTGTACTTCTAGGATCTGGAGTCATAGCACCATGTGGTAATGTGACTTTGTATAAAGTCATTTGCATTAGCGGAACTGTTCCGTATTCAGGAAGGGCTGGGCTCAACAGCTGCCTGTAATTTCGGGGTCATTAAAAAGTGTTAATAATTTTGTCTGGGCTGATGGAGAATACAGTGATGTTGCTGTAGTGGGCCTAAAGGTCCTGCTGCTGCACAGATAAGGTATGGATGTGCTCTATGGCTGACTGCCGTGAAAATAGAGTTTCATCATAGGCTGTCAAGATGTCGTTTAGCAGACTACACCCATTTCACACTCACTTAGACCTTAACAAGCAAGAACCCTATTTCCATCATTGGTAGGCAAACAGTGAAGTGTTTGGCTCTGCACCCCAGGGTTCGCAATTACCCTGCACGCCCGGCTTGACACCCCTGTCCATTTGAGACAGACACCTCAGGGAATTAGACCGAGGATTGAATCTGGAGGAAGTGTGTGTTGCTCTGAATACCTAAGCACTCAATGTTTGTTAAATGTCAGACTTGCTTTGGATTGAGCAGGATTCTATTCTGAAGATGCAAAGCACACTGATGTGCTGTTGTAAGGAATATTTGTTCTTTTATTGATCTGAAACGGAGCAGAGCAGAAGAGCTAAATGTGATTATTTTCCCTTTATGTGGCATTTCTGCTTTGTTGGTTGGTATACAGTCAGGGTGGTGAACGTGTGACCAAGACACATCTGAACCTTGTGTCAGCCGCACTGATCCACTAAAACCCTAAATATCCAACCAATTTGGCGGCCTAAACTTAAAATTGGCTTCTACTTTGTTTTCATGTTGTTACCCATAAAAACGTTTTCAACTTAAGGATGATGTGGGTTTTCGACTAAGATGTGGGTTTTTGATGAAGAAACGGGAAGTGTTTTGGAGCCTCAACCTCAATTAGCTGTCTGTAAACTGTGGTTAAGGGCTTGGTTGACACTTCATCAGGGTGATATTTGTTTACTCCCAATTGTCGCACGAAAGCCCATTTGTGCTTCTGCTTCCATTTGTGCTTCTATGTAGTACATACATGTAGCTCTAACTCTACCATTACCAGGGTTGGGGGTTCCAATCCCTACCAAGCTTAAAAGAATTTGTCATTATCTACTCACCCTCATGTCACTTGAAAGCTGAAGTTTGTATGTCAGTATAACACACAGCAAGTTTCAGCTTTCTCTAAAACAACACAAGTGGCTGGAGAGCGTTTCTTCCAAATAGTACAAAAAATGACCATAGCATTACTCCAAACAGCATAATCTCAGTCCTCTGAAGCCAAATGTTTGCACTGTGGGTCCAAAAGTACAATATTTACCTTAATGAACACTTGGAACACTTGGATTATGCTATTTGGAGTAATTTTATGGTAATTTTTAGCACTTTTTGGAACTCTAAAGAAACAGTCTCCAGTCACTTGTGTTGTTTTGGAGAAAGCTGAAATGTCGCTGTTTTTTCATTTTCATTTTCACTATCCCTTTAATGGGTTGAGCAAGGCACACTTCCAGGTTTGGGGGTTCCATTCCCACTGGGGCCACTTGTACAAAAAAGCCAACGTTGCTGGAAAGAACTTTTAATTAAAGCCTATACACCAAACAGCAACTAAAATGAGCCTGTGGTCCTTATTGTAGCGTGACTATGATTTAAGGTTTTATCATCATCATCAGGGTAATTTGGCATGTGTTTTAGATTCAGTCATTTCAGTGTGACTGTGTGCGGTGATGCTCATTTATCTGCAATCTTTAATCTGTAATGTTGCTGTATGAAGTCTGTCATTTGAGCAGGCAAGGGAACTAGCTGGTGGTGGAGAAATCATCATTAACTTGATCTCGGCCAAGTAAGAGTCGGTTGTTGGAAATATCTTGTCAGCTCGTAAACCTCTTATTAAGATTACAGGGCAGGCAGAGTGAGAAATGAGAGCGAGAAACAGAGATTCTATCAGCAAGATTAAAGTAGGGATCAAGCAAGAACAAAGATTTTCTATTAGATGGCGAGAATGACAAATGGGGAGAATAAAAAATGAGAGAGAAATGCTAATAATAAAAAAGAGGGTATTGATCTACAGTACGGTGACTGGGTCATCGCTGGTTCTCTTGTTCTCCTCCATACTACTGACCCTCAGCAAATTGATCTTTCATTTGTTCTGTGAAATGCAAAGGGTGATTGTTAAGCCTTTTGAAATCCCATTTGTGGTCATTATTTGAGCCTCCTCTTTTTAAGGGACAAGTACACAGTCTTCAGTGGATGCACTTCAGGGAGCGTATGAATCTTCCAGGGGTTTAGAGCTGCATTTGTGTCACTTTGTGGCTCAGAAATGCAAATACCCGAAACCTCTGGAAGTCTAAACTTAGACAGCCAGTGTTCATTTTGAAACTGCTTTGCCGCACCACAGTCAGGTAAGGAAATGTACCTAGCATTCAAAGCAGGGACTCCACCTAATGTTCTAGTTAGCTAAAATATGTTTGTTAATGATTTATAGCATCACTGCTCCATGACAAATCTCTTTAGAGCGAGATGCGGAGTCAGTGCCAAAAGTATCACAAAATATGTTTCAGATTAGTGAAACATTTATCATACAGTAGGAGAATCTGTAGTAGCTCGACACACTTTGGTCCAGCTTCATCACTTTGATTCTGTTGATCCAGGTAGTGAAAGTGGTTATATCCTGTGTGTTATGAACTTCCTTCCGTTCTCTAGGTGTTAATGAGGTCAATAAGAGATAGATAGAGGATAAACCACCGTTTCAAAACTCATGGTACATCATCATGCAGTGTGTGTGTGTGTGTGTGTGTGTGTATACATGCCTGAGTCTAATAGCAAGTGGGAACACCTTTGAGATGAGAAGCAGCTGAACTTATTATGTAAGCATACCAAGCTTTGGAATGCCAAATCGTGTGTGTGTGTGTGTGTGTGTGTGTATGCATTTGTTATGCAGTTTGCGGGCAACGTCACACATTGTTACAGCCAGACTTGTTTGTCCAGACGTAGAGCTGGAATCATGCCTGATCCTGCCCAGAAACACACACTCACCAGCCAAACCACATGCTAACCTGAAAACACACACACACCCACTCACACACACACACACACACACACACACACACACACACATAAATGCCTACATACATACAGTGCACATATACACACCGAAGGAAAGCCACATACACACACAAAGAAAGGTGGACCCACACGCACACACATGCACACCTTCACTACAATCTCTACAATATTGAACGTCCACACTTACATAGAAATTCAAACACACTGCTTACACACCGACTTCCACTTATACACCTACTACACATTGTTTATCCGATACACACATACACTCACACACACACTGTTATCAACTCAAGGTGGCCCTTAGCAATTTTCTTGAGGATAACAGGGTGTTTCGCCTTGTGTTCGACTATTTCGCAGCTGTATGTGTTCATGTTGTGCACCGCCTCTATCTCTCTATCTGTCTCTCTCTCTCTCTCTCTCTCTCTCTCTCTCTCTCTCTGCTACGGTGCTGAAACAGACGTTACCTCTTTGCTATTGTGTGAGAGTGCAAGAGAGAGAGAGCGAGGGAGCGAGAGAGAGAGCGTGGCATGTTCAAGGCAAGTAAACACTGCGGATGTGATTAACTGAGATTGCCTTTGGGAAGAGCTAATGGGAAATCAGAGTCCCTCTTCCCGAGGATTGTGGGTAACACCCGTCGTTATGCATTCCCCTCCTGTTGTTAGAACTCGCGTAGAGAGAGGACAGGGTTGAGGAGGTTTAAAATGAGTTGCTTTCGGCTGCACGATTGTTGCTGTCGTGAGGCAGAGCAGTAGTGATGTCAGTATGGGTGTCAGCCTCTTAGAGAATGAGATTGAGAATGAGATGAAGGTTTATTTCCTTCAAAAGCCCAATCATCTTGATAATCTCAAACATTTCCAGTTAAAAGAAACTACATATTGGGCCTTAAGTCTTTGCATTTTGAGCTTGGAGGAATTAAGAATCACTTATGTTAGCATATGTTTCTCTATGTTTCTCTTAAAGGTGCTACATGTAGCATGTTAGCATCAATAAATCATTAATGATCATGAATCATCAGTAAACCAACAAGACCATCGCTGAGCAGACTGGCATTCTCTACACTGCATTCTATATTGTGTGCCACCAGGTCGGGTTTTATGAGAAATGTGGTTTTCTTTACGGCACAAAACAGGAACCGTGTTACTTCGTAAAACAGAACAGAAGTAATACAGAACTTTATTCCAGTTCCACTATTCCAACTAGTTTCAAGTTCACGTTAGCTCGTCTTGTTGGAATGCATATGGGTTGTTATCAAGGGCTGTCGTGCTCTTATCCTTCCTCTTGCTCTTCAAAACAAATGCACATGGAACAACACCAGAAAGAGGGAGGGGGAACAAGCAGCAACATCCTCTTTGTGACAGGAGGCAATGGGGTTTATGGGAAATGTAGTCTTAATTTTGAGAAACACAAAATGCTACTCTTAGCACCTTTAAGTGCCTAAAGTGTGTAATGTATTTGACCCATCCCACTATGGCTAATGATGTCGAACCAGTAGCTTTGTATCCAATGAAAAGCATTCCAGTGTCACCCACATGGTCATTACCAGGTCAGGGTGTGTTGAGGTGTGAGGAGAGTTGAATTGAGGCATGGCACGACATTGTTGTCTCCCTGACTAGAGAAGAGGATAGGGGAAGACAGGCCATAGGACTGAGTGTGTACCTTGTCCCCTCTCCCTGGTGTAAAGTACTGCTGATGCAGCACACACACACACACACACACTCAGACACACACACATACACTCTGCAGGGGTGGGATGCTACGGGATAATGTCGCCCAAGGGGAGGAACCTCATCTCACACTCTGCTGGCTAAAGCACTGCAGGGAGAGCGTGCGCACACACACACACACACACGCGCACACACACACACACACACACGCACATCTACACACAAATCTGTATGCACACTTATGCACATACTGATCCATATCTGTATTCTGCACAGCTTATTGCTACAGCTTTACCCATGTTCTATCTTTGTGTGAACAAAGTCTCTTTTTCTGTGAGTCTTTCTGTCAGACCGACCCCTCTGTCCGCCTGCCTGTCTCTCTGTCTGCTTGTCTCGTCTGTGTATTTCTCTCTCTGTTTGGGCATCTTTCTCTTTGCCCATAAACGGTAACATTTCCATGGTTAAACTAATCGTTGGTTATTGAAGATAGCAAGCAACTCAAGCGTTTCAGGTACCATTTTGTAGAGTGTGTGCTGTGTACAGTACAGTAGGGCAGTGTTCTATCAGCGCTAATGAGGTCATCATGTGTTTATGGGGTCAGGTGTTCGGCATCATGTGTTGGGAGAGAAATAAAATATCAGTTCACGGCCAGTTTATAACGAGGGCTGCATGTGGCTGCAGGGCTATTTGGTACTTGGTTATGACCAAGAAACACAGAACACAAAGAAATGATTATTGTCTGTGTTTGTGTGTGTGTGTGTGTGTGTGTGTGTGTGTGGTTGTGTACATTGTGCATGTGTATATGTGTGTGTACATATGTGTAGTGTGAGATGTTTATGTGTATGTAGTAAGTGTATGCAGGTCAGCGTGTGTTGTTTTACCAAATCTGTGAGGTGTGCACCTGCAACACACACACACACACACACACACACAGGCACACACACACAGATAATAGTGTGGTGAGGTTTTGTGCTGTATAGAGCGGTTGTTTGCTCTGCCTATGTGCAGTCAGATGAGAAATGGGATGACCAGTGGATTGGCTTCCATCCATCACCAAGGTACCTCAGGCAGGCTGGAAGATTACTGACACCATTTTACACCTCTTCTCCTCTCTCTCTCTCTCTCTCTCTCTCTCACTCTCTTTCTCTCTCTCTCTTTGTTTCTTTGTCTTGTTCTTTGCTTTGCCGTTTTCCTTCCCTCCCTCCCGCCTCCTTGTCTTTCTCTACCTGTCCCCCTCTCCATCTTCCAGCCCTCCTTCCCTCGGGCCTCCCGTCACTCAATTTCTCACTTATTCACATTTCCCCTCTTTTTTTCTCCTTTCCTCTTTCTATATTTGTCACCTCTCCCTCTCCTACCCATTCCCCTCTCTCTCTGCTCTCTCCCACTCACTCTCTCTCTCTCTCTCACCTTTCTTTCTTTCTTTCTCCTATGCACTCCTTTTCTCTCTCCTTATTTGCTCTCACATCTCTCTCTCTCTCTTGCTGTCTCTGAGACGGCAGAAAACTTGTATCCCTGGCATTGGCATCGATCCTGAGCAGAGGCAGTCGGGCACATACACACAAATACACACGTACACACAAATACACACACACACACACACACACACACAAAGACAGTCTGTTCTGCTTACAATTAAAGCGCACCTCCCTCTTCCCTTTTCCCTCGCCGGCTCATAATAGGAAATGCCCCCGTTATCTCCACTGGCACCGGCATATTAATATAAGCCGTAGACAAACAAGGTGCGGGTACGTGCTCCACTGTGGCTATACTCTGATAAAATGCAATATCTGCTGGAAAGTACAAGGCAGATATTACATGGCCGGCCTCTTCGAAATGAGGAGAGGGACGGAGGGGAGAAAAGAGGAAAGAGAGGAACCCTGAAAAACAGGGCTCTCTAGGATCAAGCTTTGTATTTAAAAGGTTTGGCTTGGTCATTTTAGATAGAGGGTAGAGCATGGTAACTGCCTTTGCCTGCTGAGCACTCTTTCCAGATCCATTCTATTCTATTCTATTCTATTCTATTCTATTCTATTCTATTCTGTTCTATTCTCTGTTTGATTACCCTGGTTGAAGTATGACATAGCTGCCACTCTTTGCCATTTCTGCACACTCAGGCCTTTTGCCTGTAATATATTGCTGCTGCACTACTCTTCTGACACTCATATACGTTGACACAGATCATGTGACCAGGAGGAGGAAACAGTGGAGGCTGGGGTCAAGGCTTGGTCACCAGCGTAGTTTGTTTATATACAGTGAGGACATGGGACTCCCTCTTGTTTGTGTGTGTGTGTGAACCCACATAAGTGGTTCAATAGGCCGAGGGACTAAACTGAGACTTTCGTTAAAGAAATATTTTGTTGACATTTTCTGGAACTAGGAAACCAGCAAAATCTGCCAACACAGTAAGATACTTAAAATATCTTGAAATAAGCTTGACAAATAGAATTGAATAGAAAAATAAAATCACTTGCTGAATTTTTGTTTTGCTGTCTTTTCAGTGATCACTTTGATGAGCTAAAGACTCTCAGCTCTCACTTTAACATGAGCAACACAAAAAATGATCTGTTGTGATTCACGCTTGGTTCAGAGGATCACTTAGTGCATGGTCGTTTGAAGCTATTACCTTGCTATTATGGAGAGAATGACTGGCCACTCTTGTCCATGCTCCTCTGTGGAATAGCCTATGGCCTGATTGCAAATAGCTGTTTACAGCAGTGGCTATATTTGTTAATGGACTATAGGGCATTATGTCACCAGAGAGCGTGTATGTGTGTGTGTGTGTGTGTGTGTGTGTGTGTGTGTGTGTGTGTGTGTGTGTGTGGGAGGGTGAGAGAGAGAGAGAGAGAGAGTCTGTGTGTGTCTGTGTTTGTGTGGGTGAGTCTGAATGCAACAGTTGTAACATGAGATTTGGAGGAAAGCTGGGGAATAATGCAGTTACAGCCATTAGGACTGTTTGTACATTTTGTGTGTGTTTTCTCTCCATCGCCGGGATTGCTTACTGACATCCGCAAGTCATCCAGGGAATTTACTCTCTCTCTCTCTCTGTTTCTCCCTCTCCGTCCTGCTCTCTTCCTTTCTCCGTCGCTCTGTCGTTGAATAGGCTGGTTGTTTGCCAAGGCCGTCTATTGGTAAATATGCTTCACTGTCCAGAACTAGACAATGGCACGGCAAAGAGAAAAGGAAGAAAGAGAAAGAGTGCGAGGGGGTGAATAAAAAAATGAGAAAGTTAGAGAGAGATACAGAGAGAGAGAGAGCAATACAGACAGTGAAAGAGAAAGAGAGAGAGTCCCTGAATGAATGAGTAAATACGATTGGGGAAAAGATGTTTGGGCCAAGTGGAAGAACAAAGGCTTGATTGTTGAGGTAAGCGAGGGGCCTTTCAGTTCCGAGGCAGTGGGTCCCTGATGTTTTTCTTAGATTCCTTAAAGAGAGGCTGGAGGGCCGAGCAGGTTCGCAATGCCAACTGTTTCACTTCATGTTGCCTAACGAGAAAAGAAAGCAGAGAGCAGGATTAATTTATTAAGAAACTCTTTTTATTGAGAGATAGCAAATAAAAAAGCTAAAATATGAAGAATATTTCTGCTTAATTGCACCCTCACTGCTGCTAGATGCTGTTTCACTCAGCTTAGTCAAATGCTTTCCTTTGACATTAATAATCATTTTTTCACAATTCAATGTGGAGTATAAGCTTGGCCTAGGGAGCAGCACATTTGAAAAATGCCTACAACGCTTAAATGCTTGACTTGCATTGCAGAAGCTGCACCTTTTCTCTGGAAGGTGGGGGTGGGAGTTTTTGACAAGAGGAAGAAAGCGAGGGAGGGAAAGATGAAAGTCGTTTACCTTCTAGCCGGTGGTAAAGGAGGCGATCTGAGTGCCGGAGAGAGAGAGAGGGAGAGATGGAAGTTCTTGAAAGAGAAAGATTGAGTTTGAAAAACGAGCGACCCGCCACAGCGGGGGGCTTTGCTGAGCTGCAGTGAGCAGGGACATAAAAAGGTTTTGAACTTGAGCCAGGCCCCTGAGCCCTCTACGCATACCGAGGAACTGTGGAGAGGAAAGGAGATAAGAAAGAAGGAAAGGAAATGACGGGAGGAGGGAAAAGTTGAAGAAAAGGATTAGAAGGTAGAGGGGAGAAGATGAAATGAGGGGAAAGGAGACGGGAAGATGAGAGGGGAGAGAAGAAGAAAAGGTAAGGAGAAGAGGCAAGCGGAGAATAGGAGAGGGGTGGACAGGATAAATGAGAAAAGAGAGGAACCCTGGGTAGTGAAGTGAAGAATAGTGCTTTCTAGTGTATTCTTTCAAGTTGACAGAGCTCGGGCGGGAGCTCGGTATAGACTACTAATCCCTAATGCAGGGCTTTAACTGTGCTGGAGACGCAGTGCTTTCCTTTATATTCAACTGCAAACATTCTTTGGGCGGAGGGAGACGTGAAACGGAAAGACAAACATGAAGGGGATAACAGTTGAACCACATTAAAGGTTATATATCAGGTTGAGATGGAAAGTTTGGATGCAGTTCAGCCAGAAATGAATTCAGGAGTTGTCCCTGGATCAAGAGGAATGCAGGAATGGAAGGATGGAGCTGAGGACAGAGAAAGAGAGGGAGAGGAGGCGTGACTTTGGGAAATGGGCCAATGGCAACTCTCAGACAGGCCAGGAAGTGACAGCAGGAATCCCGGTTGTAATCAAATCCCACTTGATGCTGATTGGCTAGTCATAACAGACCTCAGTTCTTAGCACTCAGAAGTGAAGTTTCCCCTCACATGTTATCCTTCTCTTCCCCTTCCCTCGTCTTAAAGCTGCACTGTGTTGTTTTAGGGAAGAGATTGGATCCTCTGAAAGGTCCTTAAGTGCCTATGATATGTCTTTAGTACTGAATGAATAAAGTCTCGGAAGAGAAAATTGAATCCTTCCAACACGGGTTGAATTAAATTTTTCTTTTTTTACTGTGGTGGTTTTATCTGCTATCCTCCCGGCTCATTTACAGTACAAAGAGGCACCTTTAAAGCGGTGTTTATTTCGGTGCACTTTGACTCAAAAGATTATTAGTATAAGCTGGTTTTGAAGTATTTCAAAGAATCCAAAATTTTTTCTGTTTTCAGTTGGCAGGAGGAGCAAGGATTGGCCTGATGAAACCTGTTTTTTTTGTTACAGTATGCCTCATTCAGTTCTACTGTGTCGTGTTTGACAAAGAATAGGCTGCAGTGGCTGCTGCAGTGTTAATGCAGGATAGATGCAGGATCGGGGACTTCCACAACAGCTACCACTGTGCTACGCACATACGTTGTTTGGCAGTTTGCTCTCCCTTCCCCACACAACCGACTTTCCTGTTCTTTGCAATGCATACACACCCATATGCACACACACACACACACACACACACACACACACACACACACACAGATTCAAGGCAATAAACACACTCCCAGTCATAAACCGGCAAATTAAAAGCCTGACTCAGAGCAACAAATGAGGCTGGGGGATTAGCTTCTTTTCAACCATGTCATGAAGGTTATTTTTAGGCTGCTCTCCACCACACAATGGCTCATAAAAACAAAGCTGTTAGGGTTTGGTTTTTGAATGTAGATCTTATGGCTCTGCGTCTGCAGTCTGGTTTTCAGTGGGTTTGGGTATCTCATTGATTTTGACTTACTGTAAGACTTAATTTTCAGCATTCTTCACAGCTTAAAGGGAAGTCTCTCATCAGATATGCATGAGAATCGATCTGTGGTGTATTGGAAACTGAGATGAAATTATCTAAGAGGAGTCTGGACTTTTGTTTCTCTCTCTCTGTTTCTTTTTTCTATTCTCTCTCACATCATTCATCTTAAACTTGTAAACAGACATTCATTAGGAACACACACACACACACACACACACACACTCAAAGACTTCCCCCGCCTCCAAATATACACATGTACACACAGAAATCAGTGTTGGCCCTCTGCCTCCACAGTAACTAATCTTTCAGACAGCGTCTTGCCCTCTCATTAAGCATGGCGCTACAGTGAAAGCAACACTGCTAATGACTCTGCATCGCCTGTTACACACACTCACACACACACACACACACACACACACACACACACACACACACAAACAATACTCTCAGAACCAATGCCACAGCAAGCTCAACCCACGCACCCACTAAAACAGACACACACACACACACACACACACTCCCGCCCAGCTGTTCCGGCCACTGCAGAGCTGTAGACCAGAATGAATTAACAGGGAAAGTTCCGGAGAGTATGTGTCTCTGCCCATGAGAGATGGGCTTGCAACACAATGCCTGCTGCTGACTCCTTGTGTGTGTGTGTGTGTGTGTGTGTGTGTGTGTGTGCGTGTGTGTAGACGAGCACTGTGCTTTTCTGTGCTTATCAACAGAAGCTATATGGGGATTGGAACCCAAAGCCCCCTGCGGTGCTTTTCCAACAATACCGACCCTGTTCCAAAAACCTCACATCCCATTTGCTGTGATGCCAGCGTTGCCGATTCGCTCCGAGCTTTTTTAGCACTTCTCCCCGCGCTGTCATCTCGCATCCGCTGACGGTTGGAAGGTAGCATATAGCCTGCTCATCTATTCTAGCAGAGTTAGCCTGCCTGTGCTTCACCGTCTTGACATTGTCAGCCAAGCATACACATATTCAATCAAAATAAATTTGCAGGAAAGCGGGGTAGATTGTTGCACAGATCACGGTACGGCTGAGTGTGAGTCTACTGAATGAAGTACAGTACATGCAGTGTGGTACACTAGCTGAAACAAATAATCTGCTTCTGTTTTTGTGGAGCTCTGTTTTCATCTATCCAAAAATTGGAGTGCTAGTCATAAATAATAATAAACACATTTTGATTATTTATTTACTGCATATAGAGCAGTTTTAGCAAATGTTTTCTGATTAAAAATGGTCATGCATGGCAGAACACTACAAGAAAGACGAAGGCTCAAGGTGCGTCAAAATGGTGCCAGTGACAAAAGCCTGTCTTTTGTTTCACATTGCTGCACCTCTGGTCCTGCCTCTCCTTGGCTTTTGTTTGTGGATTGGTCCTAAATGCTCAACAGTCTGTCTTTTGAATTGTCTTGTGCCGTTAGCAGGTGATGAATTGCATGGGTAGTGTAACAGCATCGATTTCTCTTTCTCAATGTGAGGTAGCATATTGACTGTCTCAGTAACTCAATCACTTGGATAATAGCACAGAGGGGTGTGTGTGTATTGCACACGTGTATGTATATAGGCTTGTGCTTGACATTATGTGTGTCAGTCCTTCAAATTGTCATTGTATCTCTCTCTATCTCTCTCTCTCTCTCTCTCTCTCTCTCTCTCTCTCTCTCTCTCTCTCTCGCTCTCTCTCTTTGCACCATCTCTGTGTATGCGTTCATGTGTGTGCAGGCGTGAATATGTGTGTATTACAGTGAGGTGTATTGTATTTTATTTGCATGCATATACAAGTGGTTTTATGCCTGTATGTGTCTGTGTCTCCGCGCATTTGCCTGTTTGTGTGTGTTAGTATGTGTGTGTGTCTAGATGAAAGCTTTGCATTATCAGCCTCTTGGCAACAAGCAAATGGAGAACCACTGAGTTCTGTTCTGTCTGTTCATCGTCAAGGCCCTGTCGCCCCGGGTTACAGGGTTGCTAGGTGATGGATGGACAGACTGGCATCCCCAAGTGCCAGCCAGGCATGTGGGCGCTCAGCATCCTGATTTCCTGCTCTTCTTCTTTTTCCATCCTCCCTTTCCCTGTTTGTACCTGAAGTAGGCTATGAATATATTCTGCATTTCCTTCATGAATGCAAAGCCACAGACTTATGTATGATTTTGTTGCAGGCAGAAATGTGAGAAAATGGAAAGCAATAAAAGAAATTGGAGTCATGAGTTTTATATGCAAAAGCAGTAATATTATTGTTTCCAATTCACATGGGTCCATGTAGGACTTGATTATCTACACATAACTTTTTCTTTGCTATTCGAGAAGGCACGCCATCAACTCTTTATTGCAGAAGCCTCAGTCTAACTAAAATGGTTTGGGGATTTGGGAGCAAAGTTTGTGTGCTTGTGAATATTTGGCTGCCTGGTAAATAAAGCTGCTTCATAAACAGGGCGGGTTCTGTCCTCGCAAACAGGAAGCAAGCCTGCTGTTTCGTCTTCCTCCTCCAGACCAGACCAACCTAGTGATTTATACTCTGTCACAATTAGTGTTTGATGAATAATATATTATGAATGGAGTTCCTGTTTGTTTGCCATTATTGAGTTGTCATGGTGATGTATGGCTGTGTTTGTTCACGGTAGATGATAAGTTCCTTTTAATAGTTCTTATAATTTATTACTACCATGTGCGTAAATAATCATGATGCTACATTGGGATGAATGTTGTTTGGGACATATTTTGCAGTTGTTTAGAGAGAGAGAGAGGGAGAGAGAGAGAGAGAGAGACAGAGAGAGAGAGGAAGGGAGTGAGAGGTTTGAGGCGCCAGCACAGGGGATATGCCTGGCAGCTGTGCCGCTTTGCAGAGTAAAGGATTATGGGAGAATTACAGCGAATGAGCAGGAGGACCCAGACCCAGAACTTTCCCTCTAGACTGGGTGTGTGTAAGAGAGAGAGAGAGAGAGGAGAGAGAGAGAGAATGAGACTGTGTGTGTTTGTCGCTCTACTGCTGCCAGTGACTCGCCACTGTGGCATTTACAGCAGCTGGCGCCGCTTTAGTCATAGTCTACCTGTGAATTCATACGCAATCACACACATGTACAGACACACACACACATTAACACATGCGCTGTGGTAATGTAAAATGTAAAGTGGGCCTTTCCCATTTGTGTCACATGTAGCTGTGTAAAAAATGGAATTTCTTTAGTAGACTCAGCATGCTTTTTTGTGAGTAAGAAGAGATTGGAGCTATGTCTCAGCTGCAGTTTATTCTATTGTGTGTGTGTGTGTGTGTTGGGGGGGAGTGTGTGTGTTTAGTGTATGTTTGTGTGTCTGTCTCATTCCCTTTCTCTTCCACACACAAAAAACATTGTTTTGTCGACAGTAGGCATCCAGTGACAGAGATGTTCAGTGTCGCATTACTTCTACTGTCAGAGTGTTTGTTCTGATAAAAGAAACGCTCCGACACACACACACACACACACACACACACACACACCCCAGACACACTCCAATGAGCGATGTACAAAGCAGCCTTCAGCCAGTCATCGGGGATAATGTATGTGCAATGTGTCTGTGAATGAAAGCGAGTGCTTGTGTGATGTTTGTGTGAGTGTGTGTCATCTCTCATCCGCTGTAATGCCACACTTCAAGGTTGCTTTGATCCGCCGGGGCAGCCCTAAGTCTCTGCGAGGCTGCCTTTATGCATTGTCATTTTTACAGCCTATTATTGGGACACGCTGCCTTGGTGCGATGCGGCCCGCCGAGCGATAACAAGACCCAGGGAGCGAGTTCGACCTCCGAACATCAGGAGGGATGTTAACAAGCTTTCCTTGATCCCCGGGTGCTTCCGACACACACACACACACACACACACAAATGCAAACATACACATACACATGCACTCTCACAAGTTAGCATAGACCAGCTGTGGCTGCAACAGACACATACAATTTAAAATGACTTTGTCGTCCTTCACAGTAGAGAACGAGGCAGGCAGAAAAGTGACAGTAACATCCTGCAGTCCCATAATGCCTCAGCTGCTCTCGGTCAAAGTCATGGATACATTTTCGTCCCATGTGAGACATTTTGGTGGATGGACACAGAAAGAAACTACAGGCACATAATCACTGTGTCATGATCCAATGTTATTTTAGGGCTATATATGCCCTTTCTAAAATATACATTGTGAGTGGAGCCACTTGAATCTGTGTATCTGAAACTGATACTCACGCAAAGACAACATTGATTGAATATTGAATGTCTCTAAGCCAGATTGCATTGTCAACAGTTCCTTACTCTCCATCCGTGAGGACTAAGCAACACCATGTAGTTGGTAGGGATGTTGTGGATCTGATTCCTGTTGTAACATGTGTCACATATCCTACCCTCTCTTGTTTTTCCTGTCACTCTTCACCATGCAATCAATAAAATCTATATTCCTCCAGATCCCTGGGAGCCGTGTGTGCCGCTCCACTTAACAAATCCTCGTTAGGGTCCAGCTATGGCGCTCATTACTGAATCATCATACGGACCAATAGCCAGACAGGCTGATCAATTATTCATAGGAATAGCCTCTGTGTAGTGAATAACAAGTGTTCAGTTTGGATTTTAACTTCGGCTCTCCCATATCAGTGGTGTATTGCAGCACTTGAAATTCCCAGGTACCTGAAATAGCTTCATTCTTCATCCTTAGAAGGACTTTCCACAGCCCTCTGAAGGTGCTGAAATTTGGTGCTATGTACGGGGAGCTAAATTGGCGATCCCAGGGGCTTGTTGTGCTTCAGCAGTCAATTCATCTCTTCTTCTGCTTCCCTTCCACTGTATCTCTTTCATTTCCGGTGGAAATCTTAGAAGATTGCCGGGGGGGGGGGGGGGGGGGGGGGGGGACTTTTTTGGCCTAACTCCAGACATCTGTGATAACTTCCTCTACCTTTATGGTTCTTCACATGAAAGGGTTCTCCTGTTAACGCTCTCTTTTATTGTTGCAGTCTGGCTAATTTAATGGGCTGTGTTTAGTCATTATCAAGCAGTTACATATAGGCTATTTGGACTTCACTGGCTGGAATGTGTATTAAAGGGAGAAAGTATATTAGTTGTGTTTCTTCTATAGCCTAAACCCGGATGTCATTATTTCGACTCTCTCTCTCATCTTCCCCCGTTTCAATTAATGAAGTTAAGGAATCAATGGGGAAAGTCTTAAAGTTGGCTGATATATGCACTTTGATATACAGCATGCAACTTGAATGAAGAAATCAAGTTTCAAATGCTGTTGGATCCTAACTTAAATCATAGAACTGGTGGAGAATTAATGGGCTATAATGTCTACATATTGATACACATTTAGAGGGCTGGGAGGGTTGTCACTTGTTTTTCACCAGTTCCATTCACCAGTCAAACTTGAGAATATGCTTTACTTTTCCTGGTGGCATTTTTTTAAATATTTATCCTAGAAATGTATGGGATCTTTTGTGGCTTTAATATTGACGGCAGGATTCCCTCATTTATTTTGTTCCTTTACCAATGAGGAGTTTCTAAAGGAATGTGTCTGGTCTCCTCTTGCGTTTAACAAGTGCCAGTTCTGGAGAAAAACACTATAAAAGGACTTAACTGAGCTGAACGCTGCTCTCACCGCTAGCTTAAGGAAGCCAGGCTTGGCTAGCATCCCGCCTGTTTGAATGGCCTCATAAGCTCCAACTTTAAACAATGGGAGTTTAAAAAAAAATCTGTGACGCGCTGCAGACAACTTCAAACGCCTGTGGGCCTTTTTTGCAGCATCTGTGACTAGTTTAGCTACAGTAACTAAAAACGGTGTGCGACCTGCAGTTCATTAGCAGCCTGTCAGCAAAACAATAGCAGGGGTCGCCACATGCTGAAAAAGGAAGGCTAACACCGCTAAGCTAACGTGGAAGACTAACCGCAGCACAAGGCCACGAGAAAGCCAAAACACAGGAAATTAGCTGCTGTTTACTTTCGTTTGTCTAGACTTGTTCCTACTAATTAAGTGGGGAAAGACCCCCTTGTGTATTTCTGAACTCAAAGGACTGAGCTTTAAAGGTTACTGCGTGGTTCACTGTTTAAAACGAAGCAGTGAGTGTTTGACCCATTTGTGGCCCCCAGGACTCGTGCTGTGGCGTTAGCCCTAAAGTAATCCCCCAGCGACCTAGAAAGTCATTTATTAGAGCAGGTGGTTATGTGGGACATAGGCCTAATAACACAACAATGGCGTCATATGGCTGAGAAAGTGTTAAAGCCGGAGGGGGTTTGGCATCACAGTTTACATTATTAAAGGCACCATCTGAAATTTATGCCCAAACTGCACTGACCACTGCACTCCCCCAGAAGTCTGAGACGCTACAAGGGTGTTGGAATATGGTGTGACCGCAATGGTCCAACAGCAGCTACACTGTCACTGGATGGCTGTAATATGGACACACACACACACACACACACACACACACACTCACACACACACACACACACACACACACACACTCACACACATATACAGGATTGTAGAAATTGCAGTTTGTGGCCCTAAGGGGTTTTCAACAGGAGAGGGGTTGATGTCATTCATCCTGGCCATCCATGCATGAGATTAGAATGAAGTCTTGGTTACGTGTTTGTGTGTGTGTGTGTGTGTGTATGTGTGTGTGTGTGTGTGTGTGTGTGTATGTGTGTGTGTGTGTGTGTGCGTGACACGTGCGAGACATATTACCGAGGTGAGGAATAATAAGGATAATATAGTCTGACTTTTTCATTAAATCTTAGCACCCTTGGGTTAGCTTTCGCCTGCTTAGTCTGTCTAAATGATAATGTCTTTAGAGTGACTGAGGAACTGGAATGGCTGTATCACTTTACCTTTAACTCTCGGGCCTGTGAGAGTTTCTGCACAGGGTTTTTATTTCAAAACATAAGGGTGAAGGTTGACTGTGTTTCCCAGCATTCCTCCAGCCTCTCGTGGGGCTCTGGAGGGCGGTGCGAGGACAGAGGGGTAAACCTAGAGGACATCCCCAGCAAACGGCACAGCTCTCTGGGGCATCTTTTTCCACATGAGGCCCTTGTCTCATGACCCATGATGGAGCTCTCTGAAAGTGTGTGTGTGTGTGTGTGTGTGTGTGTGTGTCTGCATTCCACTGATTCCTCAGGGGAAGCCCACTCTCTATCCTCTGTTCCCTAGCTGTATCCCTTGGGAAGGTGTGTGTGTGTGTGTGTGTGTGTGTGTGTGTGTGTGTGTGGGTGTGTCTGTGTGTGTGTGTGTGTGTGTGTGTGTGTGTGTGTGTGTGTGTGTGTGTATTTAGGATATTTTTAGGCTTCTCCGGAATACATTTGGCAACTGTCCTCAGACCAGCACTTCCCCTGGTCAAGCCATAAACTCTCTCGCCTCTCTCTCACAAACATACACACACGTTCTCTCTCTCTCTCTCTCTCTCTCTCTCTCTCTCTCTCTCTCACACACACACACACATCCTGATGGACTCTTTAACCTTGAAGGGACTCCTCTTGGAGATGAAAGTGGAAATGTGAATGTGCGTGTGTGTGCTGTATGTATGTGTGTGTGTGTGTGTGTATGTGTGTGTATGTGTGTGTGTGTGTGTGTGTGTGTGCATGGTGTTGACAGGAAGGGTGTACAGTGGCATGCATCTATCATCCTGTTGCTCCCAGTTTGACGCCAGCCGCTCAGAGAGTTGGTACACCAATATAATGGAGTAGTGCCTATAGAACAGGCTGGTCAGTATCCAGTCAATACTGCTGTCATGTGTTTGTGTGTGTGTGTGTGTGTGTGTGTGTACGTCAAGGTATGTGTGTTTGGTGCGCGCGTTCATCTGTGTGTTTTCTCATTAAAGATTGTAACTTGTCCCCCAGCCATATTCAGAGAAAACAGCCCTCTAATGGAGATTTCTAGGAAATCTTATCCAACATGTCATTTTTGTGCCCAAGCAGCTTAGAGCAAAATCTGCAATCTCTTCTCTGGCTCCGTTCACACTGTTAATTCCTCCTCCAGGGATGAAACGTTGCCCCTTGTTGTGTCAGTTGACGTCGAGCCGGTTGCCTTTTCTATCTCTCTCTTCATTAATCTTCAGAAACAATAATCACAGAAAAATGGAGCCTGGGTTCATGCTTTGTTTTTTCAAGGATTATTTTTATGGTATTTGTGCTTTGCTGGCCAGAATGCAGGAGAGAGAGAAAGACTGAAAAGACAGCGGAGAGACGG